>NW_004443978.1:9977840-10002318 GCF_000243295.1 Trichechus manatus latirostris
TTCTCTGTCAGTTTTCTCACTCCATTTGGTGCTTGGCTGAGTTCCTTATCTCTTCATTTGATGTTTTAGGGTTTCAGGATTGTTGTTTTCTTTGTTCGGCTTAGTTTTTCGGATCTTTGCCGTGGAGGGACAGCGTGGTGATTCTGCCTAGAGCGCCATTTTGCCGGAAGTCCTGTCAGGATTTTTTTTAATTAACTTTTCAATCTCTTCTCTTTTATGGGTCTGTTCAGATTTTCAACATCAATTTGTGATACTTTGAGTAGGTAGTGTGTTTCTAGAAATGTGTCCATTTCATCTAGATTTTCAAATTGATTGGAGTATATTTTTTCACAATACTCTTTTATGATCCTTTTTATTTCAGTTGGGTCTGTTGTAATGTTCCCCATTTCATTTCTTATTTGGGTTATTTGTGTCCTCTCCTGTTTTTCTTTTGTCAAAGTGGCTAGTGGTTTGTTGATTTTGTTGATCCTTTCAGAGAACCAACTTTTGGTTTTGTTAATTCTTTCTATTGTTTTTCTATTCTCTATTTCATTTATTTCTTCTCTGATCTTTACTATTTCCTTTCTTCTGGTGACTTTAGGCTTCTTTTACTGTTCTCTATTTGTTGAGTTGTGTAGCTAATGTTTTGATTTTGTCCCTTTCTTCTTTTTTGATGTGTGCATCTATTGCTACAAATTGACCTCTGAGCACTGTCTTTGCTGCGTCCCAAAGGTTTTGTTATGATGTATTTCCATTCTCATTTGATTCTAGGAATTTTTTTATTCCATTTTTTATTTCTTCTATTACCGAGTGGTTTTTAAGCAGGGCAGTATTTAGTTTCCGTGTAATTGGGTTTTTTTTCCTTACTCTTCTATTGTTAATTTCTACTTTGATGGTGTTGTGATCAGAGAAAATACTTTGTATTATCTCAGTGTTTTGGATTTTATTGAGGGTTTCTTTGTGGTCTAAGATGTGGTCTACTCTGGAGAACGTTCCATGTGCGTTGGAAAAGAACGTTTACTTTGCAAGTGTTGGCTGGAGTGTTCTGTATATGTCTATGAGTTCAGGTTGGCTTATTTTGGCCTTTAGATCTTCTATGTCTTTATTGAGTTAGATGTTCTGTCCTTTACCGAGAGTACTGTGTTGAAATCTCCTACTATTCTAATGGAACTATCAGTTTCTTTTTTCAGTGCTATTTAAGTTCATTTTATGTATTTTCGAGCCCTGTCATTGAGTGCATAGATATTTATTATGCTTATGTCTTCATGATGGATTGTCCCTTTTTAATCATGATACAGTGCCCTTCTTTGTCTTTTATGGTGGTTTGTTTTAAAGTCTATTTTATCTGAGATTGATCTATTGCCACTCCTGCTCTTTTTGGTGGCTGTTTGCTAGATATATTTTTTTCCATCATTTGATTTTTAATAAATGTATGTCTTTGTTTCTAAGGTGTGTCTCTTGTAGACAGCATATTGATGGATCCTATTTTTTAATCCATTCTGTCACTCTTTATCTCTTTATGGGTGCATTTAAGCCATTTACATTCAGTGTAATTATTGATAGGTGTTAGTTTATTGTTGTCATTTTGTAGTGCTTTTTTTTTGTGGTGCTGATGATTTCTTTGTTCTTCTTACTCTCCTGTGCTGAATTCCTTTTTTTTGTGGATTTTTTTCATTTCTTTTATTTTTGTAGATTTTGTTTTTACTGAGACTTTATGTTTTTCTTCTTTATTTTGATGAATAGGTTTGTTAACTTTCTTTCTGGTTACCTTGAAATTTACCTTTATCTTCCTAAGTTTGAACCACTCTATTATTACTTGTTATTGCCTTGCCTTCCTCTCCATTAGAAAGTTCTATACCTACACCGTTGATTCCCTCTTTTATTGTTCTGACATTGTTGTCATTTGCAGATTAACCTCTCTGGTTCCGTGTTGTAAACCTTTTGATTTTAAGTAGTCCTTGAGAGTTCATTTCCTAGGTTAGTATCTGGCTGGTGTGATCTTGTGTCCTAGATTCAGGCTGTGGTCTGATGTTGTTTGTTCTCAAACTGAAGGACTCCCTTTAATAATTCTTGTAAGTTTGGTTTGGTTTTTACATATTCCCTTAATTTCTGTTTATTTGGAAATGTCATAATTTCCGCATCATATTTGAATGAGAGTTGTCCAGGATATATTATTCTTGATTGGCAATTTTTTTCTTTCAAGATTTTATATATGTCATCCCATTGCCTTCTTGCCTGCATGGTGTCTGCTGAGTAATCAGAGCTTAGTTTTATTGTTTCTCCTCTGTATGTGACTTTTCATTTTTCTTGAGCTGCTCTCAGGATTCTTTCTTTGTGTTTGGTTTTAGCGAGTGTTATTATGATATGCCTTGGTGATTTTCTTTTGGAGTCTATCCTGTATGGGCTTCATTGAGCTTCTTGGATGGTCAGCTTTTCATCTTTCATCGTATGAGGGAAGTTTACTGTCAGCAGTTCTTCAGTGAGCCTCTCTGTGTTTTCCGTTTTCTCCCCCTGTTCTGGAACTCTGATCACTCACAAATTTTTGCTTTTGATTGTATCCCACATAATTCTCAAGGTTTCTTCATTTTTCTTTGTTCTTTTTTCTGATTTTTCGTTAACCAAAGTTGTACCCAAGTGTTTGTCTTCATTTTTGCTAATCCTGTCTTCCATCATTTCAAACCTGCTCCTCAGCCCTTCTGTGACACTGTCAGTTTCTGAAATCGTGTTTATATTTTGGATTTCTAATTGTTGTTTTTGTATGATTTCTAGTTGTGAATTTATTTCGGCATTTTGTTCCTGTATTATTTTCCTGAATTCTTCATTTTTTTGCCTGTATTTTCCACGAATTTGTCCGCCTTTTCCATGAATTTGTCTATTTTTTCCTCATTTTTGTCTTTTTTTGGCTTCAACTCTTGGATAGCTCTGAATATTAGATATTTGAATTCCCTATGAGGTAGTTTTAGTGCCTTTTCTTCTACTGGAAAGTCATCTGGTGTTTTATTTTGGATGCCTACTGGAACCATCATGTCTTTTTTTTTTTAATATGTTTTGTTATTGTCTGCTATCTTCTGGGCATTCAGTAGTTAGTTTATTCACTTATTGATTGTAGAATTGTTTGTTTTGTCCTGCTTTTTTGTTTTATTTGGTTATGTCTGAGCTGGCAGGCTGTGAGTTCTTTGTTGTGTGCTCATCTGTAGACACAATACTCTTCACCTCCTTGCCCAATGGGCAGGGCCAGTCGCTCAGCTATGGTGCAGCAGGGCAGGTCCAGCTGAATAGGAGAGGCTGGGATGGGCTTTTTCTGCATGTATTTGGGCCAAGAAGATGAGCCAGTAGTCGGTGCAGGACAGGTTCCAGTAGGTCATGCCTGTGCTGCTCGGGAGTGCAATGTTCAGCACATGATGCAGATAGGCAGGAGGGAGGAGGAGGGAAAGGTTGTGATGTGTGGAGCTATGTTGGGTATGGAAAAGAAGAAAGAGGAGAGAGAGACAGGAGGAAGAAAAAGTGCTGAGGGAGCTTGCCTTTGGAGTGGAGAGACAAAGAAATGGAGAAAAAAAGGAAGAAAAAAATAAAAATTAAAGGAAAAAAATTCGCTCAAGGATCCCACTGGCACGACTGCACAGACTGGGGAAGTGGCTTCCAAGCTGCACAGTATAGCCTGGCTAGAAGGTGTGGAGATTATACACAGTGCCAGGTATTCAGGAGACAGGAAAAGAAGGTAAGCAAAAAGAGACAAGAAACCAAGAAATGAAGAAAAATAAAAAGGAAAAAAGAAAGAGAAAACAAACAAACAAAAAGAAAAAGGAAAAAAAAAGCCCCCAGGGGATCCCACCAGTGTGGCCACGCGGACCAGGGAAGTGGACCGGGGAAGCACTTCCCCAGCTGAGCAGCGCTTTACAGCCTGTCAAGAAGAAGCAAAGATGGCACATGGAGAAAGATGTTCAAGAGAAAGGAGGGGGAGGAGGTGAGAGGCAGGGATGAAACCAAAAGAGGCTGAAAAAAGCAATACAAGCAACAAAGAAATGGCAGTGAAGAAGCCAGTTGGTGGGGGGGAGCGAATCTGCGCAGCACAGATCTGGTGCCTCCCATGCTGCGGTCATGGCCTGCTGGGAGGCAGTGGATCGGCCCACCGGGAAGCAGCGAATTGGCCCTTCAGGAAGCCAGGAATTGTCCTGCCAACAAGCAGCAAATCAGCCCTCCAGGAAGCTGGGAATCGGCCTTCTGGGAAGCTGGGAATCAACCCACTGGGAAGCTACAGATCTGCCAACTGGGAAGTGGCGAAGATCAAGCAGGGAGACGCAGAGTGGGGGGTGGGAAAGCGTGTCTCGCTGGTTACTGAGTGCTCTTTCTCCTTCTGGGAGCTCCGTGAATCTGCTTTCTTGTACTCCCTGTCTGCTGACCTCCGACAGGAGTCCAAGATGGGGGATCCATGCTGCATTAGCTGATAGGGGACCTCCGCTCGTAATTCTCATTGCTCTCTGTTCTCTGTGAGTTTCTTATTCCATTTGGTGCTTGGTTGAGTTCTTTATCTCTTCATTTGATGCTTAGGGTCCCAGGATTGATGTTTGTTTCTGTTTTAGTTTTTTGGGTCTTTGCTGTGGAGGGACGACATGGTGCTTCTGTCTATAGTTCCATGTTGGTTCTGCCCTTCTGTTTTGTTTTGTTTTTTTTTTAATGTACTTTAAGTGAGAGTTTACAATTCAAGTTAGTCTCTCATACAAAAATTTATACATAAGTTGTTATGTGACCCTAATTGCTCTCTCTATAGTGTGACAGCACATTCCTCCTTTCCACCTCTGATTTCCCATGTCCATTCAACCAGCTCCTGACCCTCTCTGCCTTCTCATCTCACCTCCGGAGAGGAGCTGCCCATTTAGTCTCATGTATCTACTTGAGCTAAGAAGCACACTCTTCATGAGTATCATTTTATGTCCCATAGTCCAGTCTAATGTTTGTCTGAAGAGTTGGCCTCAGGAATGGTTTTAGTGCTGGGTTGACAGAGAGTCCAGGGGCCATGCTTTCTTGGGTTCCTCCAGTCTCAGTCAGACCATTAAGTCTGGTCTTTTTACTGGAATTTGACTTCTGCACCCCACTTTTCTCCTGCTCCATCAAGAACTCTCTGTCATGTTCCTTGTCAGGGTGGTCATTGGTGGTGGCCAGGCACCATCTAGTTCTTCTGGTCTCAGGCTGATGCAGTCTCTGGTTTATGTGGCCCTTTCTGTCTCTTGTGCTAATACTTTCCTTGTGATTTTGGTGTTCTTCATTCTCCTTTACTCCAGGTGGGTTGGGACCAATTAATGCATCTTAGATGGCCACTTACTAGCTTTTAAGACCCCAGACGCCACTCACCAAAGTAGGATGTAGAACATTTTCTTAATAAACTTTGTTACGTCAGTTGACCTAGATGTCCCCTGAAACCATGGTTCCCAGACCTCCACCCCTGCTTCTCTGTCCCTCGAAGTGTTTGGTTGTATTCAGGAAACTTCTTAGCTTTGGTTTAGTCCAGTTGTGCTGACTTCCCCTGTAGTGTGTGTTGTCCTTCCTTTCACCTAAGATAATTCTTGTCTACTGTCTAGTTAGTGAATAACCCTCTCACTCACTCCCCACCCTTGTAACCATCAAAGAATGTTTTCTTCTGTGTTTAAACCTTTTCTTGAGTTCTTATAATACTGGTCTTATACAATGTTTGTCCTTTTGTTACTGACTAAATTCACTCAGCATAATGTGTTCCAGCTTCCTCCATGTTATAAGATGTTTCATGAATTCATCATTGTTCTTTATCGTTCTGTAGTATTCCATTGTATGAATATAATTTTTCTATCCATTTGTCCATTAATGGGCACCTAGGTTGTTTCCATCTTTTTGCTATTGTGAGCAGTGCTGCAATGAATATGGGTGTGCATATATCTATTTGTGTGACAGCTCTTATTTCTCTAGGATATATTCCAAGGAGTGGGATTGCTGGATCGTATGGTACTTCTATTTCTAGCTTTTTAAGGAAGCGCCAAATGGATTTCCAAAGTGGTTGTACCATTTTACATTCCCACCAACAGTGTATAAGTGTTCCACTTCTCTCTGTTTTAAGACATTTTCTCTACTGTTTTGTCCGTGCCATCTATTAAGTAATTTTTATTTCAACAATCATATTTTTACTTTTAAAGAGCTGCTTTTTATTCTAATTGTTTCTTATTCATGATCTCATGTATTTGTGCAATATTGTCTTAAATCATTCTAAGTATACTAATGAGGTTTTTGTTTTAAATTTATCTTTGTGTATCTTCATTTTTCTGTTTGATGGTGTAGGTTTTTCTCAAATGTCTGTAATCCTTTGTTGTCCATCCATCCATATTTGAAAATAGGGAATGGGCTAGAGGAGTGAGAACTCTGTGTGCCTGTGTGGAGCTTGCCAATTGGGGGGCTTTGTGGGTAGATGGAGCTCTCCCAGGCTGGTATTCTGGATGCCAAAAAGTGGAAGGCTTCCCACTGGGCATGGCAATTGCTGGCCTCATTCTCACAAGAGGGTCTGTTTATCTTCTTCAGAGAAGAGACCACCATACTTTTTCTTCCTTGGGGTAAATTTATGGCTGCAAGTATAGCTGCAGGTATGGAGGGTAAGAGTGATAGTAGTGTCGATGGAAGGAGCAGGAGCTTGGAGAGTGTAGTCCTTCTCTTGCTCATCTTATTTCTATGTCCAGTTGTGACTCCCACCCTCCATCACTCCTGCCACCTTGGGATTAGGTGACTTCCAGGAGTTCTAGAATGCAGGTACCACCCCGCCCTCCATTTCAGCCATCCACTCCTTACCTCTTAGGATCAACCTGATCATGAAAGGTAGAGAGATGACCTGGCATGCAGCAATATACTCTGTCTGACCTTTCAGGCTTGCCTTCTGGGTTCTAAGATTTAAGTTCATTTTCACATCATACAAGCCAAAGCCACTGAAACCAAGGTCATTTTCCCTACACAAGAATAGGAGCTTCTTCCCCAAAATGTTATTATCATATAGACAATGCCCAAGAGTGGTCCAAGCCAAAGTAGAGACTGGGCCCAATATGTTATATACACTCTTTTAGGAAATTTACTAAACTAGTATTTATAGCATTCAATAAATCAACTACAAACCAGATCCTTGTAGAGTTTTTCACATTAAAAAATTAATGTGCTTATAGATTTTTTACTTTCCATCTAGTCTCAAAGCTTACCCACTATCACTGTATGTCTCCAAGAAAAGGGGCAGAGAGGGAAGACTGAAGAGATTTTTCCAGGTTAGTTCAGTAGGTCAGTGGGTGAAACGAAGGCCTCTTTAATCCCATGCTCCCTATCCAGTTTCCCAATGATGCTACCAAGGATTTAGCCAAGAAAGGTTTTTCTTTCCTCCAAACAGGCTCAGAAATACAGCTCTTCATGAAGCAACTCTGCTTGGCCTGGAAGGAAGGAAATGCATTGCTGCTTTACTGGGGTATGTTCCCTGGCCTTTTGGGGACACATTTGAGGACCACAGTGAGCCCTACTGTTTGGTCCCTGTGACACAGGCTATCATTCCACCATAGCTCATGGGACACTGAAGGCTATTAAAAGCACAATGACAATGTTGCCCTCATTAAACACGCTCATTTGTAGACTTTGATGCAGGGAACCAATACCAGGGCTGGTAATTGATCATTTTGAAATCACAGAGCCCCCAAAAGGTCTCAGTGTAGAAACACACCTGAAAGCTGAAGTCATGGTGGCCTCCTGGGGACAAGTTTGGGAGGTGGGCCTGGGAAGTGTCCAGACTGGCCTCTGTTGCAGGGAAGAGTCAGGCCCTCAGGTCCAAGTACCCAAGTCCTTCAGCTCGTGTCTGTTTCCTTCACAGATGCAATGCAAGCATCCAAAAGAAGAACATGAAAGGCCAGACAGCATACGACCTGGCTCTGGAAATGGGGAATGACCTCATCACCACTCTCTTTGCTGCTAAGCTTGGCCAAGGGCCCCTGGACCAACTCGCCAGACCCAGAAGCCTCAGCCTGGATGACTGTTAGACCCGAAGACCACCACAGGTCTTCTTCTGAGAAACCATCCACCTCTGGCTTTCCTTGGTTCCTTTCTTTCTGAAACATGTATTTGTGGTTTGAGAACCGAAGTTGAGAGAAACTAATGTGATTTTTTTTTTAATGATACGATAATATAAGCTGCCAAAACCACATGGACATTTCTCAGCATAACTTGGATTGTGATGAGCTCAATATATGCTTGTTAATGGTTTGTTGTTTTTTTCAGAATGTTCTTTTTAAGTTTTAGTTTCTTTTTCAGTAGTTAATAATTGTATATCATTCAAAGCTAAAAGGTGTAAACTATTATACAGTGAAAAATCTCCCTCTCATCCTTGTCCCATAGCCAACTAATTCCCCTCCTCAGAGGCCACCAGTGATACCAGTGTCATCTGTGTCTTTCCAGAGAGAGTACAGGAGTATATAAGCATATACATCTGTATAGAATATACATAAAATATAAATACATATATTCTTTCCCCTCTTTTAGCATAAATAGTAGCAAACCAACACTGTTCTGCATCTTCTTCCTTTTGCTTAATAGATTCAAAATAGTATATAAAAATTAAGCTTTTTTTAAACTCTTTCATGTATTGAATTCATCAATATATTCCTGTTTGTTATGGTTTGTTCTTTGGTTAACACGTCAGCTTTGAATAAACCATTTGCAGGAATATGTGATTTTAACTTACTCTCTTTTGTGATCTTTATTTCGTTCTTTGGGTGGTAACACTGTAGTTATGGAGTCCCTAAACTGCTTCCATTAATGAATGTAAGCACCTAACACACTGGGCTTTAGTATAATAAATAATAGACTTTGTTGTGACAGTTACTACTATTATCACCTGCACTTCATTCCCCCACATGGAGGGGCCTTCAGTAGGGAGAACAGGGATAGAAGTTAAGCAGATGGCTGACTCTGGGATTTCCCTCCCTGAAGCAGGAAGGGAGACTGCCTCTTAGTCCGCAGGAAGGGAGGCCATTACATTTTTAACCAGTTCAGAGAGACCAGCGGAACTTGATCACCTGGTTTGGTGTCTGTGGTTGTTTGCACTGTGTCAGTTTAGCTAAGATGGAACTACGTACCTTTCCCAGAATTCTCTTTCCTATGTGGTTTGGTTTATGGTTGGCTGTGAGAGAAACTGCATCAGATTTGGAAGGTGGGGTGAAGCAATTCCATCATGTGCTGAAGGTGAGTGTAGGGCACCCACTGTGGCTCACACACCACAGGCTCTGGAACTGCGGGTCCGGGAGGGGGTCCGGAGTTCCAGACAATTTCCCCCAGACCTCAGGGAGCAGAGAAGGTCCTGTGGACCCGTGGGTTCCACAGACAATCCTCTCAGGGCTCTTGGGGGTAACTTTTATAACCTGAGTACAGGAACCATGTCGTCAGTGTTTCTTGGGTTTTCTGTACTTGCTGGCGGAGTATCCTGCCTCTGTACGCAAAAGGTCCTCCGAGTGTCTGCTTGCCAGACAGGACTCCATACTGCAGCCCCTTGACGCCTCACCTTAGGGTTCTTTCCTTTTTCTAAAGCCCATGGCCTATGCAAATCACTCTTAGATTTTACTTCTTCATATCAAACCCCTCTGGTCACCGCTTACACATGTGGTTTGTGTACCTCGAGGAGAGAAAGACGAAAGGGGGTCAAGTCTGTAAGAGAAGGGCGTGCCTCTCGGGAGGGTGCCACGTCATGCTGGCACTCCTCAGGGAACTGTCGTTTCTCCTGAGAAAGCCAATGAAGAGGCGCTTGTGCCTAGTGCTTGCCGAGACCCGTGTGAGGCATGTGAGAGTGGGATGGGGGCCGAGTGCTGTCTGCAAGGCTACAGGGTAGGACCTCAGGTGAGGCAGCTCCAGGCAGATGCTAGTGGCTAGAGGCTGTGTGCTGACTGCACTCTCAAGGGTGAGGCCTCCAGTCCTTCCAAGGGGGATATGGACATGTACCTCTGTATCTGCTGGGGTTAGTTCCTCACGCTAAATGTGGAGAACCAGCAGACGGAGATCAGTGGGAGCTGGAGGAGCTGCGGCCCTGCTATTGCCCACACTCACTGGTGAGCCAACACCTGCATGCCAGGGAGGGCAGCAGAGACCCTGACTTTGAGCCCCTACCCACAAACTCAGCTCAGGCCCTGTGATCAGTGCTCAGGGCTTCATGACCTGCTTGGCCATTTTCAGTGGCTCTTGGCCCGGGTCCCACAAGGGTGACAGTTAGCAACTGCCCAGTGGTCAATGGCTCAGACCACCATGTCCTTCCTGGAACTGGACCCCTTGCCACCTCTTCTGGAGGTCTGTCTGCTCTTCTTGGAGGGACTGTTCCTGCTTTGTGGCTTTGTCCCATGTCCCTAGAGGACTCCAGTCACCTGGAGTTTATCATTCTTTCCTAACCATTGAGTTGAGTAAGCGTCCATGTGTTCATTGGCCAATCAGGTTCTTTATATTTGTCTTATTGATTGGGAGGGGTTCTTATATCCTCTAGAATTGGAGTATCTTTGTGTTTAGAGGACCACAATCCAATAGAAATATAATGCAAATTACATACGTAATTTTAAATTTTCTGGTAGCCACATAAACGTACAAAGAAATAGGTGACATTAATTTTAACTTTATTTATTCTAGTATCTCCAAAATATTATTATTTCAACATGTAATCAATGTAAAAATTGTTGCTGTTGTTGTTAGTTACCATCAAGTTGGCTCTGACTCATGGTGACCCTACAATAAAACAAAATGTTGCCCAGTCCTGCACCATCTTCATGATCATTGGTATGTTTGAGTCCATTGTTGCAACTATTGTGTCAATCCATCTCATTGAGCGTTTCCCGCAGTGTAAAAATTAGTAATGTAATATTTTAGGTATTTTACATTTTTTAATACTAATTGTTTGAAATCGGGTGTGTATTTTACACTTACAGCACATCTTCATTTAGACTTACTACATTTTAAGTGCTCAGTTTCACATGGGTTTCACCACATCAAAAATTGTTCACTATAGATTAGTAAGTAAGCGCAAGGAAGCCCGTGTTTACCTTGCTTACTGGGTCATCCACCCATGTCAGGAATTATAAATTTGAAACAAGAGTTTGATTCCATAGGAAGGTGCTGTGGGGTTGGGAAAGAGACAGAATGCCAGCCGTACCCAGAAGCAGAACCTTTGCTGTGGTGAAAAGTGAAATTGTTCACTACACATGATCTGGTAAGCAAGATAAGCACCATGCTTACCTTGTCTACTGGATAGTCCACCCCTGGCTCTGGCCAGCCTGCCGGTTCAGAGAAAGGTGTCTCTTCCTAGGAAAATTCACAGCATCATTTTCTTCCAGTTGTCTCCAGGTAATCTCTTCAGAGGGAAGGCCTCAAGAGTTCACATCACTTCCTTCCTTGCCACCTGTCTTTGACCACCTCTGAGCCAGGTTTCTGCTTTTCCCTGGCCAAATAAAACATTAAGAGGGTTCCTTGGATTTTCACCCACAGCCGAGTTCCTCAAGTAAATTGAAACAAAGCTCCTTTGTGGCTTTCTAAGGGTGTGTGGCCTTATAGGAGCATCAGGTGAGGTAAAACATCCATTCTGTGCTGTCCCTTCCTCTTTCACTTAGACCCCAAAAAGAGAGCCAAAGGGCCAAACACACATTGGTCTCTCAGAGAACAGAAAATGAAATGTGTTCACCTTACACACATTGGTCTCTCAGAGAACAGAAAATGAAATGTGTTCACTTTCTTGGATGTACACATAGATGCTCTAAATTGCTGGCTGTTGTGTCCCACAAAAAGAAGAGTGAGCCTGGGAGACCAGAGCCATGACCAGAGGAGCAGCATTCCTGATGGGAGAGAGAAGTGGCCTGGGGGCTGCTCCTTTCTTCTGCTCCCTGTGCTGTTGAAGATCTACATCTGGGGGTGAACTGAGTACTGAGAATCCAACCTGGAATACATATTTAGCCTGATACATATACTTAGCATCTGAATAAATATATTTAGTTCCCTAAATATGTCAGCATCTGTTCTGGCTAATGCAAAGGCAAAATATTTGGATATTCCTTGGGAATCCTTCTGAAATTTACCAGTTTCTTATTTGAATTGCCAGTGAAAAGCAGTCCCTTCTCTCACCTCCTCCCTCTCCTTTTTCTTCCCTCATCCCCTTCTTCATCTTCTCCCCCTCAGCTGCTTTTTCCATCCACTTCCCACAAACCCTTGTCTGACCCCAAGTCTCCTCCTTGTTTTCCCATACCCCCCACTTCCCAGCCATGCCCACCAGGGCTTCCCACACCTTCTCATGATCTGTCTTTCTTGGGGTAAGGTGTCAGTGTGTGACTTTATTTACCTAAAGTAATTGACTCAATTTTCCTTTTCAATTTGTCTCTATTCTTTTAATAAAATATTGAAAATGTTTTAGTATATAACATAAATTTTACCTGCTGTATTTCTATTAGTAGGGCTATAAATTCACTGTCGTTTTTTGTTGTTGCTAGGTGCCATCAAGTTGGTTCCAACTCATAGTGACCCTGTGAACAACAGAATGAAACACTGCCCTGTCCTGCACCATTCCCACAACTGTCGTTATGCTTGAGCCCATTGTTGCAGCCACTGTGTCAATCTATCTTGTTGAGGGTCTTCCCCTTTTTCACTGACCCTGTACCTTACCAAGCATGGTGTCCTTCTCCAGGGACTGATCTCTCCTGACAACATGTCCAAAGTATGTAAGATGTAGTCTCACCATCCTTGCTTCTGAGGAGCATTCTGGTTGCACTTCTTCCAAGACCTGTTCTTTTGGCAGTCCTTAGTGTATTCAATATTCTTCGCCAACACCACAATTCAAAGGTGTCAGTTCTTCTTTGGCTTCCTTATTCATTGTCTAGCTTTCGCATGCATACGAGGCGGTTGAAAACACCATGGCTTGGGTCAGACACACCTTAGCCCTCAAGGTGGTATCTTTGCTTTTCAGCACTTTAAAGAGGTCTTTTGCAGCATCTGAATAAATATATATTTAGCAGCGGATTTGCCCAATGCAATGTGTCTTTTGATTTCTTGACTGCTGCTTTTATGCATGTTGATTGTGGATCCAAATAAATTCACTAGTTTTTAAATAAATTTTTTTAAAATTGTGGTAAAAATAATATATGTAACAAAACGTTTGTCAACAATTTTTACATGGTGTGATTGTTAAGATAGTATGTCAATTTGACTGGGCCACAACTCTCTGTGGTTTGGTATAGTGTTGTGATCACTCCTATGATGGGATCTTCTGTGAGTAGCCAATAAGTTGAAAGGGAGTTTCCTTGGGCATGTGGCCTGCATCAAATGTAAGTGGACATTCTGGCAAGTCTCATGGCTTTTTGCTTGAGCTGGATCCTACAGCTGGCTCTTGTTCATCTGACCTTGGGTTCCTGGGACTTGAGCCGGCAGCTTACCTGCAGTCTTGCCTGCCAATCTTGGGATTCATTGATCTTTGCAGCCTGTGAGCAAGAGCCCTGCTCTCTAACCTGCCAGTTGTGGGTTTGCCAGCCCGTGCGGGTGTGTGAATCAGGAAAACCCTCTATCCTGACCCACAAACTTGGGACATTCCAGTTTCTACAACTGTGTGAGCCATTTCCTTGATATAAATCTCTCTATATATATACTTATATGCTTTACTGGTTTTGCTTCTCTAGAGAACCCAGCCTAAGACACATGGACAATTCGGTGACATTGATTACATTCATCTTGTTGTACAACCATTATTTCTATCCTTTTCCAAATCACTCTACCACCATTAACAGAAACTCAGTGCCCCCTAAGCAATAACACTCTCTTTCCTTCTCCCTCCTACCCCTGGTAGCCACTAATAAGCTTTGGCTTGTATATATTTGCCTATTTCATATAAGTGAGATCATACTATATTTACCCTTTTGCAATTGACTTATTTCACTCAGCATGTTGTTTTCAAGGTTCATCCATATTGTGGCATGTATTAGGACTTCATTTCTCTCTATGGCTGAATAATATTACATTCTATGTATGTACTATATTTTGTTTATCCATTCATCTGTTGATGAATATTTAGGTTGTTTCCACCTTTTGGCAATTGTGAATAGTGCTGCAATGAACATTGGTGTACAAGTTTCTGTTTGCATTCCTGCTTTCAATTCATTAGGGTATATATCTAGGATTGGGATTGCTGGCTGAGTCATATGGTAGTTCTGTGTTTAACTTTTGAGGAACTGCCACACTGTCTTCTACAGCAGCTGCACTATTTTGCATTCCTACCAACAATGGATGAAGGTTCCAAAGTTTCCAATTTCCTGTTATTTTCCTTTTTTTAAAAAAAACATAGCCATTCTAGAAATTCACTAGTTTTAATAGAATGTTTTAATTATATACATAATACTAGTTATTTTTTAATTTTTATTTTGTGTACAATACCAAAATAAAATTTTTATGGCAAATATTAAAAAACAACATTTTGAATCATGCAAAAAAGGGAAGTCCCTTTCCTGGGGCTCCCATAATTCCCAGCATTAACCACTCTTAACAGTGTAGGTGTACCCTTTGGAAAGTTTTCTTTACAATTTAGGCCCAGATAAAATATATAGTTTTCTTATCAAATTGAATACTATATATACTATTTTTTAACTGATTTGATTCATTTATACATCTTAAGGATCTTTCCATTATTTGTAAATAAACTTAGTTCTTTTTAAGTATTTTTAAATATTGCAAAATTTGGATATAACATCATTGTTTTAACAGATTTAGCAGAGCTAATCAACATTCCAAGGAGCCCTGGTGTGCAATGGTTTAAGTGCTCAGCTGCTAGACAAAGGTTGGCGGTTGGAACCCACCCAGCTGCTCCTTGAGAGAAAGACCTGGTGATCTGCTTCTGTAAAGATTCCTGTTGCCCTCGAGTGGATTCTGACTCATAGTGACCCTATAGGACAGAGTAGAACTTCCCCCATGGGGTTTCCAAAGCTGTACATCTTTACAAAGCAGACTGCCACATTTTTCTCCTGAGGAGCAGCTGGTGGGTTCTAACTGCTTGACCTTTTGGTTAGCAGCCACAACCTAGAAAACCCGATGGAGCAGTTCTACTCTGTCACGTAGGGCCACTATGAGTTGAAATAGATTCGATGGTATCTAACAGCAACAATAATCAACATTCCTAGTCATGTGTCAGTATACAAATACATAAAGTAAAATTACTGGATTTAAGGGTTTGCCTATTTTGAAAATTGAAAAATATTGCCAATATTTCCTTCAAGAGGTGACAATTCCAGGCTTTGCAGATGCCACCACCCAAATCTGTATCCTCATTTGGTCCCGCTGCACCCAGCCATTGTCAACCCCACGGGGTACTACGACATCACTGTCGACGGCAAACCCCTGGGCTGGGTCTCCTTTGAGCTGTTTGCAGATAAAGTTCCAAAGACAGCAGAAAACTTGCATGCTCTGAGCACTAGGGAGAAAGGTTTGGTTCTAAAGGTTCCTGCTTTCACAGAATTATTCCTGGGTTTATGTGCCAGGGTGGTGACTTCACACACCATAGTGGCACTGGTGACAATTCCATCTGTGGGGAGAAATTTGATGATGAGAACTTCATCTTGAAGCATATGGGTGCTGGCATCCTGTCCATGGTAAATGCTGGACCCAGTACACATGGTTTCTGTTTTTTCATCTGCACTGCTAAGACTGAATGGTTGGATGGCAAGCATGTGGTCTTTGGCAAGGAGAAAGAAGGCGTGAACATTGTGGAAGCCGTGGAGCACTTTGGGTCCAGGAATGGCAAGACCAGCAAAAAGATCACCATTACTGACTGTGGACAACTCTAATAAATCTGATCTGTATTTCATATTTTATCTTAACCACCAGACCATTCCTTCTGTACCTTGGGGGATCACCCTTCTACCCACAGTGTGCTTGCAATATTCTATAAGCTTTGTGTTCTTACTGCAGTTCTTTGGGTTCCATATTTTTCTTATTCCCCTCCAAGTATAGATGGATTGCAGAGTTAAGTTTATGAAATAAAAACTAAACAACTAAAAAAAAAAGAGTTGACAATTTCACAACAGTGTGTGGTAGAGAATTTTCCCACACTTCCTTAGGCAAGTAAGCCAAACACATATCATTGCTATTAATTTAATTATTTATTATTATTATCATTGCATGTTCCTGATTTCAGGTGGGGAAGAGCATCTTTTCCTAGGCTAAATGGTGATGAGTACTTCCATGAGTTGCCCCTGCATGTCCTTTGCCCATTTTTCTATGAGATAATTTGTTTTTCCTTATTGTCAGGTTTCTTTACATATTCTAGATAATAATCCCTTATTATAAAATTTGAGGATATTTTGTCATACTTGCCTTTTCCTTCTGTATATTGTATACTAAGTTATTTGTAGGTTTATTTTGTCATATCTATTAGCATTCTTTTTTAGCACTTCTGGGATCCTTGACTTACTGAAGAAGGCCTTACATGTACTTGAAGATTAAAACATTTTCTCCCAATATGTAAATTATTGCCTGCATTATTTAGCTTTTATCTTTTTTGCAATTTATTTTTCTAAATGGTAGTGAGACTTAAATTTACTTTTTCCCAAGTGAACAATCATCACTTGTGCCAATGCAGTTTTTAAATATTGTTCATCTTTTCCACACCGATTGGAAGGCCACTTTTAGCACACACTAAATTCCTCTATATCCAAAAGTCTGGCCTAATTCTGTTAAATGTTCTGGAAATATATTTAGGGTAATCATTCCTATTGTCTTGTTCAAAAAATTGTTTACTATTCATAGAATGTTTTTCCCTTCTCTATAAACTTTAGAATCAATCTCTGAAAACCCTTAAAATTCTTATTTGAATTTTATTGGAAACATCATGAATTTTAGAGATATGTTTGAGGAAGAAGTTAACTTTCTCATCAAAAGACCATAGTAACATGTCTATTTCTTCCTAACTTATATTCTCAGTAAAATTTTTAATTTTTCTTCCTGTAAACCTTATGTTTTTCTTGTTCAGTTGTTAGGTTCTTAATTTTTTTTTGTTTTAAATGGTATCTCCCTTGGTGATATTTTCTAGTAGGATGTTGCAGATATACAGAAAAGCAATCATGTTTTTTGTTTGTTGGTTTGTTTTTGCTGCATTTTCTCATCTGACTTCTTCCTGGGAGATCTTTTTTAGTTCCAACAATTTTCTAGAGTTTTGTAATTGCTGACAAAGTACAAATTGGCTGAGACATTTATCAGGCTGGGATAACAGACACAGATAAAGCCAGCTGCAAATTTGACAGGAAACAGTATTTCTTCTATGGGCACACCAACAGTTGTAAACTGTTTTAACAACCCCCTTTTTGAGTTAACACTGCTTTCTTACTTACTGAAAAACAGTACTCTAAAATGACAGATGCTCAGGGATGTTGCTATCTGAAATTAAATCCATATGCACAAAACTCCCACTCTTGACTGGAGGATCTAAGTCACTTTTACACAGAGAAGTAGTCTCAATTTCCAAGCTGGTGCAAAGAAACAGAGGTTTCTGGACACAGATTTTCACATTTATCTTAACTTTGTAGTTTCCAAGAGATAGGACCCTGTGTCCATTTTGCAGTCCAGACCTGGTGGTGATGATTTACACATAGTTCTGCTTTGCTTAGAGCCCATCAAAGCACTGATTAATTCAAATTTTACCTAAGTTTTACCCTTCCCCAAAGTTCTCAGATGGGGGTGCATTCTTTGCAACTAAGACCTCTTGACCTGCAGAGCATAGGGTTGTGGGGACAGGAAGCAAAAATTTTGTGAGTGAGCCACTATGGGTAATAGTGAGTGGTGCCACTCCCATTTACACCCCTTGATTCCTGGACCCATGAATCCTGGTTATGGGAGAAACAACACCATATATTGGACAATGGTTTAGAGCATGTACGGCCTCCTGGAGAACATTGCTCCAACCATGCAAGGTATTGCCACCTAGCTTGCACTGTAATTGTGTCTTTAGAAGGCCATTCCATCATTCTATCAAGCCATCTGCTTCAGGATGATGGGGAACATGGTAAAACCAGAGAATTCCATGAGCATGGGCCCATTGCCGCACTTCATTTGCTGTGAAATGAGTCCCTTGACCCAAGGTGATGCTGTGTGGGATACCATGATGGTGGATAAGGCATTCTGTAAATCCATGGATGATGGTTTTGCCAGAAGCATTGTGTGCAGGGAAGGCAAATGCATATTCAGAGTGTCTATTCCAGTAAGAACTAGTTAGTCTTCTCCTTTGGTGAGATGCCAGTGGGCGGACTCCCTCAGTGCTATGGGTCAATAAAACTGACTTTGTCTGAACACAGTTTAGGCTACGCTCTTGCTTTGATCTTGTTAATAAATCATCTGCAAAAAATATATATTTACTCTTGTCCATTTTTCATAAACACACCTACCTTTTCTCTGTAATATTGGAAAACTACATCTTCTAGTACATCACTAAATACAAATAATAGGCATCTTTTAATTTCTTATTGTCTCATGAGGGTTTTTTTTTTCTTTATGTTTACGTATAATCTATACTGAAGGCTGTAGTCTTTTATCTTCATCAGTAAGTGCTTCAAGTTCTCTTCACTTTCCGCAAGCAAGATTGTGTCATCTGCGTATCTCAGGTTGTTAATGAGTCTTCCTACAATCCTGATGCCATGTTCTTCTTCATATAGTCCAGCTTCTTGGATTATTTGCTCAGCATACACATTGATTAAGTATGGTGAAAGGATACAACCCTGATGCACACCCTTCCTGATTTTAAACCACGAAGTATCCTCTTGTTCTGTTGAACAACTGCCTCTTGGCCTACATACAGGTTCTGCATGAACACAATTAAGTGTTCTGGAATTCCCATTCTTCGAAATGTTATCCATAATTTGCTATGATCCACACAGTCAAATGCCTTTGCATAGTCAATAAAACACAGGTAAACGTCTTTCTGGTAATCTCTGCTTTCAGCCAAGATCCATCTGACATCAGCAATGACATCCCTTATTCCATGTCCTCTTCTGAATCCAGCTTGAATTTCTGGCAGTTCCCTGTTGATGTACTCCTGCAACTGTTTCTGAGTTATCTTCAGCAAAATTTTACTTGTGTATGATATTAATGAGACTGTTTGATAATTTCCACAATCTGTTCGATCTGTTCTTTGGAATGGATACAAATATGGATCTCTTCCAGTTGGTTGACTAGGCATCTGTCTTCCAAATTTCTAGGCATAAACAAGTGAGAGCTTCCAGCGTTGTATCCGTTTGTTAAAACATTTCAGTATTCTGTCAGTTCTTGGAGCCATGTTTTTTGCCAGTGCCTTCAGTGCAGCTTAAACTTCTTCCGTCAATACCATTGGTTCTTGATCATATGCTACCTCCTGAAATGGTTGAGCATCAACCAATTCTTTTTGGTACGGTGACTCTGTGTATTCCTTCCATCTTTTGATAGTTCCTGCATCGTTCGATATTTTGTCCACAGAATCCTTCAGTATTGCAACTTGAGGCTTGAATTTTTTCTTCAGTTCTTTCAGCTTGAGAAATGCTAAGCATGTTCTTCCCTTTCGGTTTTCTAACTCCAGGTGTTTGCACATTTCATTATAATACTTTATCACAACAGGACCAATGAGCAACAACAGTAGGATAAATGGAGAAAGTATTGAAGTTGTCAAGGATCCCATTTTACTTGGATCCACAATCAGTGCCCATGGAAGCATCAGTCAAGAAATGAAATGATGTATTGCATTGGGCAAATCTGCTGCAAAAGACCTTTTTAAAGTGGTAAAAAGTAAAGATGTCACCTTGAGAACTAAGGTGCACCTGACCAAACTCATGATATTTTCAATGGCCTCATATCCATGCAAAAGCTGGACAATGAATAAGGAAGACTGAAGAATTGATGCATTTGAATTATGTGTTGGTGAGGATGGTGAAGGACTGTGCATCACTTTGTTCTGTTGTACATAGAGTCGCTATGAGTCGAAACTGACTCGATGGCACCTAACAACATTTTATCATGAATTCTTCTAAAGTTACCCCATTAAGTAGAATGTTATCCTAGGATTCTAGTAAATACTTTTAATAAAATCAAATTTAGTTTCCATTTATTCCTAACTTACTAAGATATCAGGAATGAAACATGTATGTTAAAGCATTTCTCAGCATCTATTAAAATCAACGCATTTTTCCCACAAATAGATTACATTGATAGTATATATTCTTTTGAATCAAGCTTCCATTGCTGACATTAAAAACAAACAAACAAACTTGATACAACATATTATTACTGAATTCCACTCCTAGATCTGCTAACAATTTTTTTAGGTTTATTACATCTTTTTAATAAATAAAATTGACCTATATTTATCTTATTGTTATTTGTTTTGGAACCAGAATAATGCTGAATTGAAAATGTTAGAAACTTCTGTTTTTTCCAATATTCTGGAGTGGTTTATAAAACATAGGAGTTAAATATTTTATGCAGATTTGGTAGAAGTTTTTCATTATGACTCAGGGTCTTATGATTTTTAGGCATAAATCTTTGACCTCTGTATCAATCAGGGTTCAACCACAGAAAAAGAACCAGTAGGAGATATACATTAAGAGATTTATTGCAAGGCAATAGCTTATGCAATTGTGGGGACTGTCTAAGGCAAGTCTGAAATCTGTAAGGCAAGTCATCAAGAACAGGCTGTATGTCGTAGGCAGGAGCTGAATTGGGTGTCCACAGGCAGAATTACTTATTCTTCAGTGAAACCTCCGCTCTGCTTTTAAGGCCTTTCAACTGATTGAATCAGGCCCACCCAGATTAATTAGGACAATCTCCCTTACTGAAAGTCAGCTAATTAGAGACTTTAACCAAATCTACAAAATGCTTTCACAGCCACAACTAGATAAGTGTTTGACTGAATAACTGGGGACAGTACAATCACCAAGTTGACATATCAAAAAGTCTATCACAGTCTCTATTACAATTCTATTTTTTGTTAATTTATTCTTTTTTGCAAATAATTTCTTGAGAATTTGTTGTTTGTTGATTCATAGTAAGCCCAGGTCCAACAGAATGAAACCCTGCCCAGTCCTGTGGCATCCTCACAATCGTTTCTATATTTGAGCCCATTGTTGCACCCACTGTGTCAGTTCATCTCCTGAAGGGTCTTCCTCTTTTTCACTGACCCTCTACTTTACCAAGCATGATGTCCTTCTCTAGGAACTGGTCTCTCCTGATAATGTGTCCAAAATATGTGAGACGAAGTGTTCCCATCCTCGCTTCTAAGCAACATTCTGGCTGTACTTCTTCCAAGACAGATTTGTTCATCCCTCTGGCAGTCCATGGTATGTTCAATATTCTTGGCCAACACCTTAATTCAGCAGCATCAATTCTTCTTTGGTCTTCCTTATTCGTTGTCCAGCTTTTGCATGCATATGAGGCAATTGAAAATATCATGGGTTGGGTCAGGCCTACCTTAGTCCTCAAGGTGACATCTTTGCTTTTTAACACTTTAAAGAGGTCTTGGCAGCAGATTTTCCCAAAGCAATATACATCATTTGATTTCTTGACTGCTGCTTCCATTGACATTGATTGTGGATCCAAGTAAAATGAAATCCTTGACAACTTCAATATTTTGTTTGTCATAATGTTGTTTATTGGTACAGTTGTGAAGGTTTTTGTTTTCTTTATGTTGAGGTGTAATCCATACTGAAGGCTGCTATCCTAGATCTTCATCAGTAAGTGCTTCAAGTCTTCTTCACTTCCAGCAAGCAAGGTTTTGTCATCTACATATCGCAGGTTGTTAGTCTTCCACCAATCCTGATGCCCCGTTCTTCTTCATATAGTCCAGCTTCTTGGATTATATGCTCAGAACACAGACTGAATAAGCATGGTGAAAGGATACAACCCTGAAGCACACACTTGTGATTTTAAACCATGTAGTATCTCCTTGTTCTGTTCATGGTCTATGTACAGGTTTCACATGAGCACAGTTACCATATTTTTATGCAAATAATGCATACTTTTTATGTTTGTTTGTTAACTGCTTCCTATACATAAAAAAATTAGCGTAGTGCGCTTAAGAAAATACTTAACGGTGGGGGGACGGGGGAGGGAGTGGTTGGGAAACAAACATAGAAAGTGCATGTTATTTGCATAAAAATTACAGTAAGTGCTCTGGAATTTCCATTCTTCAAAATGTTATCCATAATTTGTTATGATATGATCCATACAGTCGGATGTCTTTACATAGTCAGTAAAACACAATTTAAGAATCTATTGCCATCGAGACCCTCATGGGACCCTATAGGACAGAGTAGAACTGCCCCATAGAGTTTCCAAGGAGCAGCTGGTGGATTTGAACTGATGACCTTTGGGTTAGCAGCCAAGCCCTTAACCACTACACCATCAGGGCTCCAAGGCACAATTTAGGGGTATGTTATAATGAATACATGGAGAAAAGGAATCAACATTATGCTGTAGTGACAGAGAAGGAGCTGCCTAGGAAATTAGGTCATCACTCTGAGGTTCTATACTCTGAAAACTGCTCAATCAAGGTGCCAAAAATGCCATAAGGATATTGGGTAGCAAGTCCTTACGTTTAAGGATTTCCCCAAACTGAGACTCTTTAAGCCATCTGTAACTTAAACCATCTTTACTTAAAATGGTGTTCATGTGGCTGGTTTACAGAGCAGCCACAGGTGCCTACTTAACCCATAAGTCACCTGTGCATATAGTGTTCTAGAACGTCCTGTCTCATGTAATTATATACCTCAAAGTCACTGCATTCTGGGTCTCACACAACCTGGATACTAGGAGCACAAACACTCCAATATGAAACTGACTTCTCTGTGGACAGGAACTTTCTCTGGCTGTGATCCAGTGATGGTGACTTCCCTAGCTGGCACCAGGGCCCTAGCTTTAGGTGTCCTGGGCATGGTGCCATGAAGGTAACTCTCTCCTTACTGGAGTATATTCAGCATCATTTTTCATTTTCTCCAGTTATCCTCTTCACAGAGTCCCAAGAACTCACCCCACTTTCTTTTTCCTCTTGTCTATTTTTAATTCATCAGATCCGGGCTTCTGCTTTACCCTTGCCAACTACAAAATTGAAATGGTTCTCTCAGCTTCTCCCCAGCGCTCCAATCCCTCAAATAAATTCACAAGAACTTCTTGAAGATTTCCTCTCCATAAAAGATATGGACCCAACTGGTCCTACCCTGCTCACCCCTGCTCCTTCACTTGACCCTGAAGTAAAAGACAAAAAGCATAGACATTCCAGGCTGGAATTGTACAAAGAACTAGGCAGTCGCCTACTTTTCCAGGGCACAGCCAGCCCCAGAAAACTGCTGGGTGTTGTGTCCCAGGAAAGGAGGAGGGGGTTGGGAGAGTAGTGCTGGGGCTGAGGGAGCTGCACCCAAGGAGGAGTGAGGAGAGGCCTCTAGACTCTTCCCTCCCTCTGCCTTCCTATTGCTTCTTCCCTTCCTGCTGTCAAGACCCATTTCTCAATGAATAGAGAGAACGTGGACTTCTAGCATCCAGAACAATACATTTCCTATAAGCCACCCAGTTTATGGTATTTTGATACAGTAACCCCAGGACACAAATATGGTGGGCACGCTGGGGCTGTGTAAGGGGACTGGATGGGCCATTTCCCAGTCTTTGCTCTAAGGAGCATGGATACGAAGCAAGCAGGTAGGTGGTATCTCCTGTCTCCTACACCATTCTATTCAGCAGGTAAAAAATTTTAACTGATTCCCTCCAGGACAAAGCTGGTCTCCTTACTAGTATCCTATCCCTATGCTTTGAGGAGGCCCAAAGTGCCCTGGTGTTCATTTCTAAGTCTCTGAGGCCCTCATATCCATGCTGAAATCCCCACGAGCAGTGCACATTTTTAGAGCAGTCCAATGATAGAAATATTCTATTATCCATGCCGTCCAATATGGCAGCCCTGAGCCACATACAAGTACTGAGCACTTGCAATATGACTATCGTGACTGATGAATTTTTAATTTTATTTAATTTTAATTAGTTTAAACTTAAACTACTTGGCTAGTGGCTGCTGTATTGGAAGTGCCATTTAGAGCATGTTTTCCAGGTTCTTTTTTTTTTTTTTTTCCTGAGATCTTCTGTAAAACAACAGCTGCTGCCTGTTGTTTTAACTTAAAACTTTAAAGCAAGGAAGGCAGGGGTCTGTCTGAACTCTTCGTTAAAAAATCTTTTAAAAATAGTTACCTTGACTATTACCTTGGGGACACCTACCTGCTCTTTGTGTTTTCACACTGGGCTTGGTTTTTTGCTTATACTTTTACCTTTCCAGCAATTTCTCCTTATGCTGGTTTCTGTTGATGTTTATTCTACCTTTGGCAGAGCATCACCGTCTATTTTTCATTTTCTGGGAGTATCGATCTATTTCTGCTCTGCTAGTGGAAACTACTCTTTTAAAAATACATCTTTTGGGAGTTTCCGGCAAGATGGCGCTCTAGGCAGAAACACCACGCCGTCCCTCCACAAC
>NW_004443978.1:10011705-10038226 GCF_000243295.1 Trichechus manatus latirostris
TCATAAAACAGCATGTGTGTTACTGTTATATGAGAAACTATCTGTTCTGTAAGCCTTCACCTGAAGTACAATAAAATATTTAAAAAAAAAATAAATAAATACATCTTTTCTCTTATTTTGAGGAACTTGGAGTGGGAAAGGAAGAAAGTACGTATTAAGTTTACCATAGTGATCTAATTTTCTTGTACCAGCTATTTAGTAATTGGAGTAATATGCATTTTTTCATAATTTTTTTTAAATTTTCTTATTACTAGTATAAAATATACTCTTGGAGCATATTTTTAAAATATGAATAAACAAGGTAAAGAATGATAGATTCTAAGGACGCATAAAATTTTTAATTATATTTATTTGGTAATAAGTTACAACATTTTATAATGTTATTCACAATAAAGCAATTATTTGCCTTACTTTAGACAACATGTTGTACAATAAATAACAAATGCTGCAAACATTCATAGAACATACCAAGAAACTAAAACTTAGCTCATATAATCAGAAACCTAATCTAAGAATAGTGTTTCCCAAATTTCTGTAGTTATGAATTAACTATTTATTTGAGCAAATAGTCTGTTTACTTCTTTTCAGTTTCATAGTCAATAAACTATCTATACTGATGTAGGATTATAAAATACTGAACTAAATCATACATTCTAGTCTTAAAACAGTATGTCAGTTATATATGTGTTTTCCTGCAAGAGAAATCCCAGTAGATTGGTTTATTCAAATAAAAAATAACAAAAAGAAAACCTTTGCCGTTGAGTTGATTCCGACTCATAGTGACCCTATAGGACAGAGTAGAACTGCCCCATAAGGTTTCCAAGGAGCAGCTGGTGGATTCAAACTGCTGATCTTTTGGTTAGCAGCAGAAAGCTTAATCACTGCACCACCAGGGCTCCTTATTCAAATAGGTGTTTAGTTTTCTCACTAAAGAAGCTGGAGGAGCAGTCCTGATTCCAGCCACTTTCAGTCTTTCTGTTGTTGTATGTGGCCTTTATCCTTTTGCTTTCCTGAAGAATGGGCAGCTCTAGACACCATGCCCATGTTTCTAACAGAAACTGTGCCAGCTGACTCTCCCTACTTAATCAGGAAAGCACACAATTTTATGGAAGCATTACCCAGCAGCATTGTCTCATTAGTAAAAATTGAGTTTTTAATCTAATAGATACATACCTTCCAAGGTCAAAATCAAGTTAAAAGCAAAAATATGGACTATGGAAAGGGAAGTTATCAGGGGCTGCCACAGAAAACCAGTGTCTCTCATAGTCCTGTCACTTGGCAGGCTTCCCGTAAGATGGAGAATGGCTAAATGACTATGAATGTCTCCCCACATCTGTACCTGTGTACACACATGCACATAACAAGCCATTGAATAACAGTGTGGGTTGTGTCAGTTTTCAACTCCTGTTGAATAAGGCTCTGGAATAAGATGGGACATGGCCGTTCCTGAAGATATCCAATGATACAACAGAGACTTTAGAGTCCAGAGATTGAAAGAAATTATTTTAAGACAATCAAGAAAAAATTTTCGCAATTAAGCATATCTGAGATTACTAGGAAGCATCAGCTGCCAACATATCTACTTACCTTATAACAGGAAGGAGGAGATACTTAATTTCAGGAATGAATAGAACGCAATTTAATAGGTAGATTCGCAAATAACTATGTGCCATAAAAAGGAAAGAGAAAAGAATCACTCTATTAGAATTCGAAGGACATGCTTGTATGTGTGCAGTGGTCTAGTTGGGAGAGTTTGTCAAAGAATTTTCTCTTGCCTGAGCTCCATGTCACCTTTGTAAAATAATTTCTATACTTACAAATAGAAATCTTTTGATATTTCCATTATTGTCTAAATTTGTAGGCACTAAATCTTTCTGAAATTCTAACAACACATGGGAACCAAAAGGGCAGTTCGACCACATGGAAAATATTTTATTACGGTCTTTCATTTTAAAAAACAGTAGTGCGTGGTATTTTTTTCTGATGACGCAGGCTATTCACTGTGTCCCTATTTTCATGAAGTAAATACTATTTTTTAACCAATGATGGTTGCTGCTAGGTGTGAGATTTAGATCTTTTAAGTAAATGGTCCACTCTGATTAGAAGTACAAAGGTGAGGGTGTGCACACATCCCATCTCCTCCATGAGTGATGATTCCAGGTTTCATTTAAGGAGAAGGTGACCATACTCAATGGGTTTCCTCCATTAGAGTTCTTTTTTTTTCCATTCATCTATCCATTTCTTTTTTCTCTCCTCATGAAAGAAAGAGCTATTTCTCATCCTTTACCATTCTTGATCTGATGATGATGATAAAGATGATGATGATGATCCAACGTTCTACACAGTTTATTTTCATTTTGAGGCTATTTATATGGAATGATGTCCGTGGACTTTTTCTTCAGCAGCAAAGGGGACTCTCTAGGACTGTTTTCCTACCTCATTTGACACTTGCTTCTCTCTTCATGAAGGAGCCTTGGTGTCACAGTGGTTAAAGTGCTTGGTTGCTAAACAAAAGGTCGGTGGTTCAAACCCACCAGTTGCTCTGTGGGAGAAAGAGGTGGCAGTCTGCTTCCATGAAGATTCACAGGCAGTTCTACTCTGTCCTACAGGCTCTCTATGCATTGGAATCAACTCAATGGCAGTGGCGTTTCTCTCTTCACAGCTGCCATTGGGGGTTTTGTGACAGTTAATTGCATCTGATGAATAGGTCTAGGAGCCAGTGCCTCCAATTTTTCCCCTCTGCCACCCCTACTTGCAAGGAGGTGAGTGGCAGAGTGAGCTCCTTGTTCCTGGCAGAATCCTCATTCTGCCAGGTGATTTCATCAACTGCTCTGAGGCTCTGAGGGAATGAGCGTTCTGGAAACTACAGCTACATCTGAGAAGAATGTAATAAGAAATGGCTCCGGCATGCAAGAATTTAACACGTCATTTAGAAAGCAAAACGTAGTGCACACAAGTATGTACACTATCAAGCCTAGCAACAATAGTTAGAAGGAGAGTTTTGTATGAGATAAAGGATGGTCTTTTAACTGCAAGTTATAGAAATAATTTTTTTAGCTAAAGAAAGCAGGGGGACATCAACCTTTACCATTCTGCTCTCCCTTTGCCCCTCTGTTATGGATTGAATTATGTCCCCCCAAAATATGTGTTGTAAATCCTAACCTCTATGCCTGAGGTTATAATCTCATTTGCTGTGTTAATGGGGCAGGATTAGTGTAGGGTGTATCTTGAGTCAATCTCTTTTGAGATATAAAAGAGATTAAACAAGCAAGCTAGGAAGCAGAGATGGGGGAAAACAGATGCCAAGCCACATGAAGACTGCCCAGGAGCAGAAGCTTGGAAGAGACAAGGACCTTTCTCTAGAGCCAACAGAGAGAGAAAGCCTTCCCCTAGAGCTGGCACCCTGAATTCAGACTTCTAGCCTTCTAAGTGTGAGAAAATAAATATCTGTTTGTTGAAGCCACTCATTTATGGTATTTCTGTTTAGTAGCACTAGAGATCTAAGACAGAATTTGGTACTGAGAGTGGAATGCTGCTCTAACAAATACCTAAAATGTAGAAGTGGTTTTAGAATTAGGTAATGGGTGGAGACTGGAAGAGTTTTAAAGTGCCTAATAGTAAAAGCCTAGACTGCTTTGAAGATACTGTTGGTAGAATTATAGATGTCAAAGGCAATTCTGGTGAGGGCTCAGAAGGAAGTGAGGAGAGCTACAGAGAAAGTTTCTATCATCTTAGAGAATACATGTGGCACCAGCAACAGAATGTTGCTAGAAATGCGGACGTTAAATGTGCTTCTGGTGAGGCTTTAAAAGAAAATGATGAACACGTGATTGGACAATGGAGGAAGGGCAATGCTTTTTATGCAGTGACAAGGAACTTGTCTGAATTATGTTCAAATGTTTGGTGGGAGGTAGAACTTGTAAGTGGTGAACTTGGACATCTGACTGATGAGATTTCTAAGCAAGTTCTTAAAGGTGCCATATGGTTTCTCCTGCGGCTTATAGTAAATGCGAGAGGAAAGAGATGGACTTAAAAATGAACTGTGAAAAATGGAAACAGAACTTAAAGATTTGGAAAATTCTGCGGTATAAACTGAGGAAATGGGTCCTAGAATTCTCACCAAGTATGTGGCTACACAATCTTTTGTTAAAGAAATTAAGCCTATGACTGATGGATCTAACCAACTACCACAGCAGAAAACCCATCAGCTTAGACTGAAGGGATCAGAGACAGAATGAAAGGAAAGAAAACTGTCTGCCTCTTGGAATTCTACAGGTGGGAAACAGGCCAAAGGAACTACATCCATTGTCCTCCAAGAAAAGAAAAGAACCATCCCTGGAGCAGATAGGAGATTAGAAGAACTGTTGGAAGAAGCAGGGGAAGCAGAGCTGCCTCAGTCTCAAAGAATAGGGCCATGGCCTTTGGGGTCTCAAAGATAGAGCCATGGCCTCCTAGCTTTCCAAGAGTCAAATTTTCACCAGCTCGATTCTGGAGTGTGGGGCTGCCATTCATTTTGGCCAAGACAACGGGGCTGTTACCCAAAGCTGAGGGAGTGGGGCTACCATGCTCAAGAAGCAGAAGAATGGGGCCTACTGGGGCTGAGAGGGTGAGGTCGTCACTCAGATGGACTAGGAGAATGGGGCCGCCCAAAGCAAAGGCAGCAGAGTTTCCATCCCAGTGAGTATGACCAACATCCAGAGTCTGGAAGCCAGGGCCATTGCCTAGATGGTCTCAGAGAACAAAGGATTATTTTCAAGCCTTGAGCACTAATGTAAATTGTTCTGCTGGACTTGCTTGGTGCCCATTACCCCTTCTTTCCCTCCGATTCCTCCCATCTGTAATGGAAATGTATACCTTGTGCCTGTTCCACCATTGTATTTTGGAAGCAGATAACCTGCATTCTAGATTCCACAGGTTCAACAGATGAAGAGGAATTTATGCCTAAATTCTCACCCATATTTGATTAAGATGATTCAGAAGATGAGATTTTGGATTTGGAGTCTTTTTTAAGACTTTTGGGATGATGTGATGGGGTGAATGTATTTTATATGTGACAAGGATATGAATTTTGGGGGGCCAAAGGGTAGAATGTTATGGATTTAATTGTGTCACCCATAAATGTGCATTGTAAATTCTAACCTCTATGCCTGTGGTTGTACTCCCATTCGGGAATGGGTTGTCTTTGTTATGTTAATGAGGCAGGATCAGTGTAGGGTGTATCTTGAGTCAATCTCTTTTGAGATATAAAAGAAATTAAACAAGACAGGTAGAAAGCAGAGATGAGGGAGGAGAGAGATGCAAAGCCACATGAAGATTGCCCAGGAGCAGAAGCTCAGAAGAGACAAGGACCTTCCTCCAGAGCCAACAAAGAAAGCCTTCCCCTAGAGCCAGCACCCTGAATTCAGACTTCTAGCCTCCTAAACTGTGAGAAAATAAATATTTGTTTATTTTAAAGGCACTCATTTGTGGTATTTCTGTTATAGCAGCAGTAGATAACTAAGCCACTATATCGAGGTTGTATGCTATTGTTATTAGTTGCCATCATGGTGCTGCTTGGGGCCCCATTTGAGGGAGAGAATAGCTAATGTGCCAAAAGGATCATAAACAACTCTCAGAATGGCAATGCACACACCAGAATTACTGAAAGCCTCCAGAATCTGTTAGTGGACCCATATCAATAAACTCAGACTGATCCTTCTTTACCTTCCTTGCACCATTATCCCACACCCTTAGCAGCCATTCCTACCCATTCCCCAGATTTCTGTTTGTACATATTAGAAAAGTCAAGCAGTTCTTTTGGAGTGTAGCCTACCTCCTCCTGCGTCACACTTTGTACTTCATCTTTTGGGGCTCATTGGCACTTGAGTGTAGTTATAGGTCTAGAAGCAAAAATTGGTGGTGGGGATGTGTTTTGAGAACATCCAGCATTGTCTTGTAAGGCATGTGCCTCAGGTAATGCCCCAGGGAATGACTCAGACATAGGCTCTTTAGATACAGCCAGGTTAATCTCATCAGGTGGGGGTGGAGGGGTTAATGGTTTTAGAGGGGGAGGGTGGCTTAGCAGGCAAACATGGAGTAATCTCTTCAGATGGGAGTGAGAGAGCTGGTTCTGTTGGCAGAAGTGATTCAATGGAATTTAGGGGCTCAGTATCCCCAGATTCCTAATTATCTGCCCATATGTCCACATCCCAAGTTTCAGGATCCCATTCCTTCCAATCAATGCCCTCACTTTAACTTCAGACACTGCTCGAGGTTGGGAATTGAGTTGGCATTGTAATCCAGCCACTCTTATGATAAGACTCTGGGTTTGGTTTTCAGCAATATCAGCTCTGTTACTGGAAGAAAGAAGAGTTTCTTTCAAGGCACAAATGGAAACTTTGAGGTTGTTTATGTGGTGCTTGAGCTTTGACTCTGAAGCTCTGAGCTCATCTCTTTCTTTCACCACTTTGTCTAGCAAAAGTAGGACCAACCAACCAGCTTCCTTATACTTCTAATTATGACAAAATTGTAGAAAGGTATCAAACATGCAATCACCCAGGGCCTCGCCGTTCACCAATACCTGATCTACTGGTGGCGATAGATTCGTTCATTCTTTTGGCAGTCCATGGTATATTCAGTATTCTTCGCCAACACCATAACTCAAAGGCATCAATTCTTCTTTGGTCTTCCTTATTCATCATCCAGCTTTTGCATGCATATGACACAACTGACAACACCAAGGCTTGGGTCAGGCACACATTAGTCCTTAAACATCTTTGCTTTTTAAAACTTTAAAGAGGTCTTTTGCAGCAGATTTGCCCAATGCAATGCGTCTTTTGACTTCTTGACTGCTCCTTCCATGGGTGCTGATTGTGGATCCTAGTAAAATGAAATCCTTGATGATTTCAATCTTTTCTCCATTTATCATGATGTTGCTTATTGGTCCAGTTGTGAGGATTTTGTTTTCTTTATGTTGAGGTGTAATCCATACTGAAGGCTGTAGTCTTTGATCTTCATCAGTAAGTGCTTCAAGTCCTCTTCACTTTCAGCAAGTAAAATTGTGTCATCGGCATAAGATAGGTTGTTAATGAGTCTTCCTCCAATTCTGATGCCCCGTTTTTCTTCATAAAGTCCAGCTTCTCAGATTATTTGCTTAGAATACAGATTGAATTAGTATGGTGAAAGGATACAATCCTGATGCACACCTTCCCTGACTTTAAACCACACATTATCCCCTTGTTCCGTTCGAATGACTGCCTCATGTAAGTAGGATCATATGATTGACTTTTGTGACTGACTTATTTCCTCAGCATAATATTTTCAAAGTTTATCCACGTTGTAGCATGTATCAGAACTTAATTTCTCTTTATGGCTGAAGAATATTGCATTGTATGGAGAGAACAATTTTGTTTCTCCATTCATTCGCTGATGGACATTTGTGTTGTTTCCACCTTTGGCTATTGTGAATAGTGCTGCACTGAACATTGGTGTACAAGTATCTCTTCGTGTCCCTGTTTTCGGTTCTTTGGGGTATATACCTAGGAGTGAAATTGCTGGGTCATATGATATTTCTGTATAATTTTTTTTGAGAAAAGACCAAACTGTTTTCAACAGTGGCTGCACTCCCACCAGTAATGAGTGAGGGGTCCAATTTCTCCACACCGTCACCAATACTTGTCATTTTCCATTTTTCTGATAATGCCATCCTAGTGGGGGGGAAATGGTATCTCATTGTGGTTTTGATTTGCATTTGCCTAATGGCTAATGGTGTTGAGCATCCTTTCATGTGTTTATTGACCATTTGTATATATTCTTTGATGAAATGTCTATTCAAGTCCTTTGCTCATTTTTTTTTTATTGAGTTCTTTGACATTTTATTGTTGAATTGTAGGAGTTCTTTATATATCTTGGATATTAAACTCTTTTTTATTGTTATATGTTCTTTTTTTCTTTCATTTTATTGTGCTTTAGGTGAAAGTTTATAGCACAAATTAATTTCTTATTAAAAAATTTATACCCAAGTTGTTTTGTGACATCGGTTGCAATCCCTACATTATGTCATTGGATAGTAAACTCTTATCAGATATATAGTTCCAAAAATTTTCTCCCATTATGTTAATAAAGTCCTTTCATGCAGAAACATGTTTAATATTGATGAAGTCCAATATAGGTATTTTTTTTCTTTTGTTGCTTGTGCTTTTAGTGTCATATTTAAGAATCCTTTATCAAAAACTATGTTTTGAGGCATTAAGTCTATGTTTTTTTTCTAAATGTCTTATGGTTTTAATTCTTGCATTTAGGTCATTGATGCATTTTGAGTTAATTTACATGTATGGTGTAAGGTATGGGTACAGCTTCATTCTTTCGCATATGGAAATCCAGTTGTTCCAGCACCATTTATTGAAGAGACTATTCTTTGCCCCATTAAATGGACTTAGCACACTTGTGAAAAATCAATGGATAATAGATGTACAGGTTTATTTCTGAACTCTCAGTGCTATTCCATTAGTCTATGTCTATCATTATACCAGTAAAAGACTGTTTTGATAACTGTAGTTTTAGCGTATGTTTTGAAATCAGGAAGTGTGAGTCCTTGTCTTCTTTTTCCAGATTACTTTGGGTACTCAGGGCCCCATGATTTCCTTATAAATTTGAGGATTGGTTTTTCCACTTATACAAAGGCTGTTGGAATTTTGATAGGGATTGTGTTGAATTGTGTAGATTGCTTTGGGTAGTATCGACATGTTAACAACATTAAGTCTTCCAATCCGTGAAAACATAATTTCCTTCCATTTATTTAAGGTCTTCTTTTATTGCTTTCAGCTTCAGCAATGGTTTATAGTTTCTAGTGGACACGTCTTTCACCTTTCTGGTTAAATTTATTCTTAAGTATTTTATTCTTTCATATGCATTTGTAAATGGAGTTTCTTAATTTGCTTTTCAGATTGCTCATTGTTGATGTATAGATACCAAACTCATTTCTGTGTGACCTTGTACCCTGCCACTTTGCTGAATTCATTTATTAGCTCTAGTAGCTTTCTTGTGGATTCCTTGGGGTTTTTCTATATATAAGACTGTCTTAGTTATCTAGTGTTGCTATAACAGAAATACCACAAGTGGCTGGCTTCAACAAACAGAAGTTTATTCTCTCAGTCTAGTAGGCTAGAAGTCCAAATTCAGTGTATCAGCTCCAGGGGAAGCCTTTCTCCCTCTATCGGCTCTAGAGGAAGGTCCTTGTCATCAATCTTCCCTTGATCTAGAAGATTCTCAGTGCAGGGATCCCAGGTCCAAAGGACACATTCCCCTCCTGGTCTTCATTCTTGGTGGCATGAGTTCCTTCTTTCTCTCTGCTCGATTCTCTTTTATATCTCAAAAGAGATTGACTCAAGACACAACCTAATCTTGTAGATTGAGTCCTGCCTCATTAACGTAACTGACTCTAATCCTGTCTCATTAACATTATAGAGGCTGGATTTACAACACGTAGGAAAATCACAGCAGATGACAAAATGGTGGACAATCACACAATATTGGGAATCATATCCTAGCCAAGTTGACACATATTTTGGGGGAACATAGTTCAGTCCATAACAAGGACAATGTCATCTGAAAAAAGGGATAGTTTGACATCTTCTTTCCTGACTTAAATATCCTTTCTTTTTCTTGCCTAATTGTTCTGGCTAGGACTCCCAGTGCAATAATGAATAGCAACATCAAAAGTATGCATCCTTGTCTTGTTCCTGATCTTAAGCTGAAAGTTCTGTCTTTCTCCATTAAATATAATGTTAGCTGTGAGTTTTTCATAAATGCCCTTTATCAGATTGAGGAATTTCCCTTCTCTTCCTCGTTTGTTGTGTGTTTTTATTATGAAAAGGTGTTGGATTTTGTCAAATGCCTTTTCTGCACCAATTGAAATGAACATGTGGTTTTTTTCCTTTGTTCTATTAAAGTGATGTATTACATTGATTTATTTTCTTATGTTGAATTATTTCTGGGATAAATCCCACTTGACCATGGTGTAGAGTCCTTTTAATGTGCTTTTGGATTCATTTTGCTCATATTTTGTTGAGAATTTTAAAATCTGTATTCATGAAAGATATTGGTTTGTAGTTTTCTTGTGGAAGAATATGTAAAAAAGATTATCGATGGTGACAATTCTTCTATAAACTTTTGTTAGCATTTCCTGGTGAAGCTATCTGATCCAGGACTTTTCTTTGCTAGGAGGTTTTTTTTATTACTGGCTCAAGCTCTTCACTTGTTATGGGTTTGTTGAGATTTGCTATTTCTTCTTGAGTAATTTAGGTATTTTATGTGTCTTAGTTATCCAGTGCTGCTGTAACAGAAATACCACAAGTGGATGGCTTTAACAAACAGAAATTTATTCTCTCAGTTTAAGAGGCTAGAAGTCCGAATTCAGGGCAGCAGCTCCAGGGGAAGTCTTTCTTTTTCTGTTGACTCTGGGGAAGGTCTTTGTCATCAATCTTCCCCTGGGTCTAGGAGTTTCTCAGCACAGGGACTGTGGGTCCAAAAGATGTGCTCCACTCCCAGCTCTTCTTTCTTGGTGGTAATGAGGTCATTCTCCACTCTGCTCAATTCTCTCTTTTATATCTCAAAAGAGATTGACTCAAGATACAGTCTAATCTTTTAGATTGTGTCCTGTCTCATTAACATAACTACCTCTAATCCTGCCTCATTAAAATCATAGAGGTTAGGATTTACAACACATAGGATAATCATGTCAGATCACAAAATGGTGGACAACCAAACAATACTGGGAATCATGGCCTAGCCAAATTGACACACATTTTAGGGAGAAAAATTCAATTCATAACATTGTGTTTCTAGGAATTTGATTTATTTCATCAAAGTTATTTAATTTCTTGGTGTACAATTGTTCATAGTATTCTCTTATGATTCTTTTTACTTCTGGAGGGTCAATTGTAACATCCCCACTTTCATTTCTGATTTTAGACATTTGGATTTTCTCTTTTTTTTTCCCCTGTCAGTCTAGCTGAAGTTTTGTCAATTTTATTAACCTTTAAAAAAAAAAAAAAGCTAACCTTCTGGTTTTGTTGATACCCTCAATTGTTTTTCTATTTCATTTATTTCTACTCCGATTTTTGTTATTTCTTTCCTTCTGGAAGCTCTGGGTTTAGTTTGCCATTCTTTTTGTATTTCCTCAAGTTATAAAGTTAGGTTATTGATTTGAGATCTTCTTTTTTAATGGAGGCATTTACTGCCATACACTTCCCTCTGAGCAAGCACTGTCTTTGATCCATCCCATAAGTTTTGGTATATTGTGCTCTCATTTTCATTCAACTCTAAGTATTTTTTTATTTCTTTCTTGATCCGTTTGTTGTTTAATAGTGTGTTGTTTAATTTCTACATATTTGTGTATTTTCCAGTTTTCCTTTGGTTATTAATTTCTAGTGTCATTCCTTTGTGGTCAGAGAAGATACTGTGTATAATTTCATTCTTTTTAAATTTAGGAGACTTATTTTGTGACATGGCACATGATTTATCCTGGAGAACAATCCATGTACATTGGGGAAGAATGTGTATTGTGCTGTTGTTGGGTGGAGTATTCCATGTGTGTCTGTTAGGTCTAGTTGGTTTACAGTAGTCTTAAAATCTTCATTTATTGATCCTCTTTCTGGATGTTCTTGTTCCTTATTGAAAGTGGTGTATTGAAGTCTCCAGGTATTATTGCAGAACTGTCTATTTCTCCCTTCAATTATGTTAGTGGATATTTTGGATGGCTGTGATATTTGGTGCACACATATTTATAATTGTTATATCTTCTTAACGAGCTGACCCTTTTATCAATATAACCATCCCAGCTCTCTTTTGGTTACTATTTGTATGAAAATTGTTCCCTATTCTTTCACTTTCAACCTATTTGTGTCTTTTGGCCTAAGATGTGTCTCTAGTAGACAGCATATAGATGGATCATGTTTATCTATCGCTTTTTTGATTGGATAGTCTGTTTACATTTAAGGTAATTACTGATAAGAGTTTAGTTCTGTTATTTTTCTATTTGTTTTGTGTGTATGTTGTCTGTGTGTCTTAAACCTTCTTTGCCCCTCATTTCCTCTAATACTGTCATCATTTGTGTTTTGCTGGGTTTTTTTTTTTTCTTTCAGTGAAACATTTTGATTCCTTTCTCCTTTCCTTTTGTGGATATTTTTAAAAGATATTTTCTTTGGGGTTCCACTGAGGATTACATTTAACATCTTAAATTTATTACAACTTAAGTAATACAACTTAACTTGAGTAATTTTATGTATCAACTTGGCTAGGCTACGGTTCCCAGCGGTTTCGCCACACAGTAGACAAGATGCTGTTCCATGATGTAATACAATGTAATGTAACTACCTTAAATAATGTAATTCTATGGAATGGAATCAATCCTTTAAAAGGGGAGTTTCTTACAGTGTGGTCTGCCTTCAGTCTATAAATCGACATTTTGGCAGAACTTGTTCTTTCTCTTGACTCTGCACTCTTCCTGTTGCTTGACCTATGGATCTTGAGATGCAAGCCAGCAGGAGTCTCCAGCCTGCCACATGGCCTACAAATTTGTACTTGCCAGCCGCCCTAAAATCCCATGAGCCAGCAGATGTTTCCAACCTGTCACCTGATCTATAGATTTTGGACTTCCCAGCCCCTAAAATTGTGCTAGCCAATTCCTTGAAGTAAATCTCTCTCTGCCTCCCACCTCCATAAATGTGTGTGTAGGTCTCACTTGTTCTATTTGTACAGAGAACCCTAAAAGAAGTAACATAAAAAAAATTTTACTCCTATACCACTCCACCCCACCTTATGTAGTTGCTATCATCAATTATATCTTTATACATTATTGCCCAACATCATAGAAAATTTATAATTATATTTATGTATTTATCTTTTTGAATTATGTAGGCCATTATTACTAAAGTTAGTAGATGTTAATAGATCTATGAAGCTTTGCTCATTTTTCATTTTTCTTTTTTTCCTCAGACTGTATAATCTCAATCGACCTATCTTCAAATTCGTTGCCTCTTTTGTCTGTATGCTCAAATCTGCTTTTAGCCCCTCTAATGAATTTTTCATTTCAGTTATAATGCTTAAATGCAGGATTTCTTTTTAGTTTCTTTTATTAATTTGTAATGTTTTATTTATATTTTGTATTTGGTAAGACATCTTTCTCATGCTTTCCTTTAGCTCTTTGAACATACTGAAAATAGCTGGTTTAAAGTCTTTGTATAGTAAATTCAGCATCTGGAATTCTTCAGGAACAGTTTCTACTGATTGCTATTTTCCTCGTATGGGCCATACTTTCTTGTTTCTTTGTATATTTCATAGGTTTTTTTTTTTTGGTGTTGTTGTTGAAAACTGGATTTTTTAAATAATATGGGAACTCTAGAAATCAGATTGCCCCCTTCCCTAGGGTTTGCTGTTATTACATTTTTGGTACTAGTTGTTGTTTTTTTTTTTTTTTTGGTGACTTTTCCAAAATAATTCTGTAAAGTATTTGTCATGTGTGGCCACTGAAGTCTCTACTCAGTTAACTTCATGGTCAGCTAATGATTGGGCAGAGGTTTCCTTAAACACTTGGAACCAATAAATCTTTCAGTTGCTCTGTGTATAAATTGGAATTTGCCTTCAACACTGATCCAGACAGTTTACAACTCTGCCTTAACCTTCACTTCTCATTTGTGCAGAACCTCACAGTCAGCCATAGGTGAAATCTTAGGGCATTCTCAGGGCTTTTCTGAGGTTGCTCACAGCCCTACTCATATGCATGGCTTTCTAGATTCTCAGGAATTGTTGTTAGGTGTCATTGATTTGGTTCTGACTCATAGTGACCCTACGTACAACAGAATGAAACACTGCCAGGTCCTGCGCCATCCTCACAATTGTTGCTATGTTTGAGCCCATTGTTGCAGCCACTATGTCAATCCACCTCACTGAGGATCTTCCTCTTTTTCAATGACACTCTACGAAGCATAATGTCCTTCTCCAGGGACGGATCCCTCCTGATAACATGTCCAAGTATGTGAGACGAAGTCTCACCATCCTCGCTTCTAAGGAGCGTACTGGCTGTACTTCTTCCAAGACAGATTTGTTCATTCTTCTGGCAGTCCATGATATATTCAATACTTTGCCAACATCATAATTCAAAGACATCAATTCTTTGATCTTCTTTATTCATTGTCCAGCTTTCATATGTATATGAAGTGACTGAAAATATGGTTTGGGTCAGGCACACCTTAGTCCTCAAAGAGTTATCTTTGCTTTCGAACACTTTAAAGAGGTCTTTTGCAGATTTGCCCACCGCAATACATCGTTTGATTTCTTCATTGCTGCTTCCACGGGCATTGATTGTGGATCCAAGTAAAATTAAATTCTTGACAACTTCAATATTTTCTCCGTTTATCATGATGTTGCTTATTAGCCCAGTTGTGAAGATTTTTGTGTTCTTTGTGTTGAGGTGTAATCCAAACTGATGGCTACTGTCTTTGATGTTCATCAGTAAGTACTTCAAGTCCTCTTCACTTTCAGCAAGCAAGGTTGTGTCATCTGCATATCACAGGTTGTTAATGTCTTCCTCCAATCCTGATGCCACATCCTTCTTCATATAGTTCAGTTTCTCAGATTATGGTGAAAGGATATAACCCTAACACACACCTTTCCTGATGTTAAACCACATAGTAGCCTCTTGGTCTATGTACAGGTTTCTCAGAAGCACAATTGTTTTAGAACTCCCGTTCTTCACAATGTTATCCATAATTTGTTATGATCCACACAATCGAATGCCTTTGATAGTCAATAAAACATATGTCTTAGTCATCTAGTGCTGCTATAACAGAAATACCACAAGTGGATGGCTTTAACAAAGAGAAGTTTATTTCCTCACAGTAAAGTAAGCTAAAAGTCCAAATTCAGGGCATCAGTTCCAGGGGAAGGCTTTCTGTCTCTGTCGGCATTCTTCTCATCAGTGTTCCCTCAGACTAGGAGCTTCTCCGCTCAGGGACCCCAGTTCCAAAGGATGTGCTCTGCTCCTAGCACTGCTTTCTTGGTGGTATGAGGTCCCTCTGTCTCTCTGCTCACTTCTCCCTTTTATATCTCAAAAGATTGCCTCAGGACACAATCCAATCTTGTAGATTGAGTCCTTCCTTACTAACACAGCTGCCACCCATCCTCCCTCATTAACATCATAGAGGCAGGGTTTACAACATATAGGAAAATCACACAATACCAGGAATCATGGCCCAGCCAAATTGATACACACATTTTTGGGGGACGTAATTCAATCCTTGACAACATAGGTAAACATCTTTCTGGTATTTTCTGTTTTTAGCCAAGATCAGCTGACATCAGCAATGATAACCCTCATTGTACATTCTCTTCAGAATCTGGCTTGAATTTCTGGCAGTTCCCTGTCAATGTACTGCTGCAACCATTTTGAATTATCTTCAACAAAATTTAACTTGTATGTAGTATTAATAATATTGTCTGATAATTTCTGCATTCTGTAGGATCACCTTTGGAATGGCTACAAATATGGATCTCTTCCAGTTGGTTGGCCAGGTAGCTGTCTTCCAAATTTCTTAGCATAGACGAGTGAGCACCTGCAATGTTGCATTCATTTGCTGAAACATCTCAATTGGTATTCTGTCAATTCCTAGAGCCTTTTTTTTTTTTTTTTTGACAATGTCTTCAGTGCAGCTTGGACTTCTTCCTTCAGTACCATTGGTTCTTGATCATGTGTTACCTCCTGAAATGGCTGAATGTTGACCAATTCTTTTTGGTACAGTGACTCTGTGTATTCCATCTTCTTTTGATGCTTCCTGCATCTTTCAATATATTGCCCATAGAATCCTTCAATATTGCAACTCAAGGCTTGAATTTTTTCTTCAGTTCTTTCAGCTTGAGAAATGATGAGCATGTTCTTCCCTTTTGGTTTTCTATCTCCAGCTTAGGTGTTTGCTGAAGGCAATGGGAATATGGAATGGGTGGTGGAAGAAGGTAGTTCTAAATACCAGTTATGACCATGTGACCAGTTGCAGAAATGAGGACTGTAATTGTTATGAGTATTTCTTCCTTGCATGTGTGCATCATATATTTTTATTGTCTTCACTTATAAAATACAAGATGTAAATGGGGTAGTGTGTTTTTTGGTTACACACAGTTGTATCATGTTAGGTGAAAGTATGACTTTGTAATTGTCTTTATACGAGATTGTGCATCGTTTAAGGAGATGTGTACAGGTGCCAAGTAGACAAGGGGTGGACTGTAATGGTTAAGGCTGTGTGTCAACTTGGATGAGCCATGATTCTCAGTGGTTTGGCAGTTATGTAATCATGTAGTTTGGCAGTTATGAAATGATGTAGTTATATTTTTTGCTATAATGTAATCACCCCTATGATGTGATCTAACGTGATCGGCCAATCAGTTGTAAGTTTCTTTGGGTATGTCACCTGCTTCCAATATAGATGGACGTTCTGGCAAGCTCACTGCCTTTTGCTCACTCTGGATCCTGCATCCAGCTCATCATCGTCTGATCTCTGGTTAATGGGACTTGAGCCAGCGGCCTGCCATATTGCCAGCTGATCTTGGGATTCGTAGGCCTCCAAAGCCCATGAGCCAAGAGCCTACCATCTGATTTACCAAACTTGAGTTTGTCAGCCCCTGCAGGTATGTGAGTCAGGAGAAGCCTCCAGCCTGATGCCTGACCCACAGACTTGGGACTTCCCAGCTTCTACAACCACATGAGCCATTTCCTTGAGATACATCTCTGTCTCTCTCTCTATATATATATGCTTCACTGGTTTTGCTCCTCTAGAGAGAAGCCAGCCTAAGATAACCTATGAACTAAAGAAGCATATCTAACATTTGATGCTGATGCAAGGATAGAATAACCGAAACAAATGTTTCCATTAATAAAAGGGAAATAGCAGACACACAGTAGGCACTGGATCATAGAAATTCTCAAATTCAGCTGAGCATATGCCGCTAGTTCCTTGATTAGTGCTCATTACTTCTCCATGAGAATGATTCTCCATGGCTTTTGTGTCTGTACTCTGAGATATCCTTCCTTTTCCATTAGAAATGGCCTGTGACTACAGACTGCCTTCCTGTCCATAGGAAGTTAGGGTTTTTCTCTGACCTTTTTAGACGAAGCTAATGATGTTTCTATTATTACAAGTCTCTTTAAAATGTTATGGATTTTCTATGCATCTTGTTAAGAGTTCACTCCATCAGACATACCAACATAACAACATAACAAAGCTCTTCAAGATATGCCCCTCTCTGGTTTGGGTTGAATGTCAGGTGCTGTGGGATCACACCCTTAAAAAATTCTTACAAGCCATTATGAGTGTTTGAGAGGGTCTAGGTGGCATACACTTAAATCTTTCTGAAGTCTTAAAAATAGGACTTATAGCTGGTGAAACAGATATAATAAACCTTGTCATTTTAATCATTTTTAAGTGTACAACTCGACATTCATTACATTCAACATGTTGTGCAACCATCACCACTACCCATTTCCAAAAGTTCTGCCTCACTTCAACCAGAACCTCAGTATGCTTTAAGTACTCTCATTCCCTTCTCCCCATCCGCAGGCCCTTGGTAACCATTGATAATCTTTTGTCTCTATGTATTTGTCTACACTAGATATTTCAAAATAGTGGGATCATACAATATGTATTTTTCTGTTTCTGACATTTCACTCAGCATGTTTTCAAGGTTCACCCACATCATAGTACGTATCAGGATTTCATTTCGTTTACAGCTGAATAACATTCAATTGTATGTGTATACAACATTTTGCTTATTCATTCATCTGTTGATGGACACTTGTTTCCAGCTTTTGGCAATTGCAAATAATGCTGCAACGAACATCGGCATACAAGTATCTGTTTGTGTCCCTGCTTTCAAGTCTCTTGGGGATATACCAAGGAGTGGAATTGCTGAATTGTATGGTAATTCTGTTTAACTTTTTGAGCAACCACCAAACCGTTTTCCACAGTGGCTGCACCATTTTACAGTCCCACCAGCAATGTGCAAGTGTTCCAATTTCCCCATATCCTGGCCAACACTTCATTAGTTTCCGTTTTTCTGATGATAGCCAACCTAGTGGGTGTGACATGGTATCTCACTGTGGTTTTGACTTGCATTTCACTAATGACCTTGAGCATTTTTTTGCATAGTTATTGGCTCAGCTAGTGTTTTGATAGAGATTTATTTGAACACCAGAAGTTAAGGGCGAAAAAAAAGAAAATCAGCAAATAAAACCACCTTTCCCAGTGTTTGCAGATTGGCTGTGTTGAGGTACTCCTTCAACACTTACCCAGGCTTACACTGAGCCTAGGAATCAGTCTGAGGTGCAACTGTAGTGTGTTGCCCTGGGCATGTATGTAGCATTCTAAATTCTCCCTTATACAGAGGTTCTTTTGAATGTCTTAATTTTCCAAAGAAATTCTCCCAGTTTTGTTCCCAGGTTTTAGGCAATCTTCTGTATTTTTCAACCATTATCTTGCCCCAGACGTCTGTGGGTTACTTCGGATTGCAGTGTTTCCAAGCAATGCCCACTGTTTTTCTAGCCTGAGTTCTGAGTTAGGCAAAACAGAGGCGAGCGCCTTCCATCAGTCCTTCAGGTAGCCCCCAGACAGGTTAGAACAGAAAGATGCAATAATTTGCAAATAAAGTGTGTTCTGTTCCTCCAGAGCCAGAGACCATGGTCTCTCTCTGAAAACACGGGCTACCACTACTTTAAGACTGCTGCCATGCCCAGGAGGAGGTGGGGGCACAGGCAAGTAAAAATGCCATGAAGACTTCCTACCATTTTGAAGTTGTCTTTTTCTTGATTCAGTGCTCTCTTGGTTGCTGTAAACCTTTGACTAATTTCCAGAGTTCTAGCATAGTTGGTTCTGTCAGTTTCTGCTTGCTTTTTTGATGACTCTGTGGGGAGACAAGAACTTGGAACTGCCTACTCTGCCATCTTGCTCTGCCTTCAACGAAGGCCTTTTCTCATTTTGAGCAAAACCACTTTGGACTGGAACACAATGAAAGAAATATGGTGGAATATCTTTAAACACGGTTAAACATCTTTAGCCCTGTGAATTGGAGAACTACTGAGTGTGGCTAAGAGACCTTATATCAGTTCTTGTCTTCCAAGAAATTGAATTCATAAGCAACACAGGACTTAAGAGATCAAGATATCTGTACCAATACTTATTCCCTATTTTTACAGACTGGCAAGTGAATGAAGTACACAGCCAGGGTTACAGATTTCTAAAGAAGCAAAGTTTATTAAAACAAAAGGCCACAAAACATGTAAAAGACTTAGTGTGGATAAACTAAGTCAAATGTCCTTTGACCACTTAAGGAATGCATTTTTCTACTCCATTTCATGAAAGTGTAAAAATTTTGACTACTTAGTCCACGAGGACATCTTCACTTTCAAAGGGAGTGCAAGGGGACAGAAGATTGCCCTGAAAAAGTCTCCAAGTCAGCTTTGAGTGGTGACTTGTGATGGACAGACTTTATCCTTCTGTGTCTGTTGAGGTGGGACTTTTGGTTATAACCTTGCGCATATGTCCTGCACACATAAGGCTTCTCTTCCTTGTGTGTCATCTGATGTAATAGGAGGTGTGATTTTTGGATAAAATCTTGACCACATTGTCTGCATACACAAGGCTTGTCTTCTGAGTGCAACCGCTTATGTGTAATTAAAGTTGACTTATTGCTAAAGCCAAGTCCACACTGCCTGCATGTATAAGGCTTCTCCCTTGAGTGTTTCCTCTTGTGTCTGATGAGTCCTGCCTGGTGACTGAAGCCTCTCCCACACTCCCTGCACACATAAGGCTTTTCCCCTGAATGTATCCTCTGGTGTGCAATTAGGTTTGACTTCTGGCTGAAACCTCGCCCACAATCTTCACACACCATGGGCTTCTCCCCTGAGTGTGTCCTCTGGTGTCTGATGAGATTTGATTGCTGGCTGAAGCCTCGCCCACAATCCTTGCACACAATGGGCTTATCCCCTGAGTGTATGTTCTGGTGTCTGGTGAGGTGTGACTTCAGACTAAAGCCTCGCCCACACACTCCACACACATAAGGCTTCTCCCCTGTGTGTGTCCTCCTATGTGAGATGAGGGTTGAATTCTGGCTAAAGCTGTGCCCACACACCCCACACACATAAGGCTTCTCCTTTGAGTGTGTCCTCTGGTGATTGACAAGGGTTGTCCTTTGCCTAAAGCATCGTCCACACTCCTTGCAAGCATAAGGCTTCTCCCCTGAATGTGTCCTCTGGTGTGAAATGAGGTTTGACCTATCACTAAAGCCTAGTCCACAATCACTACACACAATGGTCTTCTCCTCTGAGTGTGTCCTCTGGTGTCTAACAACAGCTGATTTCTGGCTAAAGCCCTTCCCACACTCCCTGCACACATAAGGCTTCTCCCCTGAGTGTGTCCTCTGGTGTATGATGAGGTTTGACTTTTGACTAAAGCCTCGCCCACACTCACTGCACATATAAGGCTTTTCACCTGAGTGTGTCCTCTCATGTATGATGAGTGTTGATTTCCGGTTAAATCCTCGCCCACACTCCCTGCACACAATAGGTTTCTCCCCTGAGTGTGCTTTCTGGTGTCTGGCAAGGCTTTTCTTTAGACTAAAGCCCTTCTCACACACCCCACATACATAAGGCTTCTCCCCTGAGTGTATCCTCTGGTGACTAAGTAGGTTTGTCATCTTGCTGAAGCCTAGTCCACACTCTCCGCAGTTGACTGTTCCAAATCCTAAGACTTCTATCCTCTTCAATAATTTGTCTGTTTCCTCAGGAATCCCCCTCTGTGCTGGGCTGGTTTCTATTTCCACACCTCTGATGCCATTCCTAGAGTTGACTGGCTGCCTTTGGGGTGGCCTGGAGAATGTTCCTAAAGTCTTTTTCTTTGTCCTTCCAAACACAGGTTTGGCACCTTCTTTCTCTTGACCTTTTGATTTATCACTCCAGGAACTTTCATCACAGGTTTGTTGCTGTTTCTTCTGTTCCCCTGGGCAGGAATCCCCTGGCTGGACATGATTTTCAGCACACAAGCATGTGAACATCCAAGGGGGATGACTGCACAGTACATGTTGCAGGTGGAATTTCTGACTGGAGAAATCCGGGGGGCAGAAAGGACAGAGTTGGATTTCTGGCTTTGGTTCTGCTGCAGAGAGAAAGGTTTGAGTCAGAACCTAATTTCTGGTCAGGCAACCCAAGCAATTCTGCCTTGTCTGATGGTGAGACTGGATCCTCTGTTCTTCAAAATGCTTAAAACTTAAATGCTATCCCAATCAAGACTTCCTTTTCATGACCTACTTTTCTATTCCATCCTAATCCAGAAAACCTACTTGTAAGACCTGTTCTAAGTAACACACTATAAACATGTTCAAATAAGCATCACAAGCAGTTTTGGCTCTGTAAACAGGGGCAACATGCAGCCATGTTTCCCCCCTTACTACAATTATCTTCTAACCCATAACCGCTCACACTGATAGAAACCATGTGCACAAGTCTTTGCTTTCAGACAGCTAACCGTATAACCTCTGTACAAATGTCTTTATGTCTTTCCCTATTTCCCTATGAGGACAAAGGGATGGATTGAGAGAGCAGTGATTCAGTCTGGAGAACCCTTAGGATATGAAGCAGTATAAAATTGTGGTTCAATAAATCAAGTGTGGGGTTTCTGGGAAGATGGTGACATATACAAACCATCGTTATGACCCACCCCCACAAATACAACAAGTAAACGGTGCTTGCTTTGAGGGACTCTGAATTGGGCAGCAGAGGAAAGCAGTGGAGAACTGCGGACAGGCAAGAATCAACAAATCAACGAGTTGCACAGAGTAGGAAAGTCACTTCTCCCACCATCTCTGCCCCTACCCCTAGCCACCTAGGTTGCTAGGAGCTGTGAACCAGAGCAGCGGCCCCAGCAAAAGAGCCTGTTTCCCTAACCACCACATCCCTTGTCTGTACAAAGAGACAGGACTCCAAGCTTCTGCTCTAAAATAAACAAGGCAGACCTACCCAGGGATCTGTCTGGAGCATGCCAGCACCTTCTCCATCTGGACACTGTCAGCTGCAAAGCTGCTGCAAATTTGTACAGGAGGTAGCCTGCACTGGAGTCTGCTTGCAAGTAAGCACTCTACCTACCTCCTTGTGAACCCCATACCTCAGGCCTCTGAAACCAACAGGACAAATCTCCCCGGCAGTCAATTCGGGATAGTCTGCTCCCACTTTTGGCTGGTGCTGAGGACTGCTGATTGAGGCTGCCACGCGCTTGGAAGCAAGTGTCTTGTGTGCAGACTGCACTCACAGCCAATAATCTTCTGGGTGGGGGGGAGTGGGCTCTAACAGCAACAGGAGACCTCTGTGGGGATCCAACCATAGCATGACACCCCAACCCCATCTGATAACTGTTGGTTGCCAGGCTGTTGCAAACTGCTAAATAAGGCCTTTGAAGTGTAGTCTGCACCCATAGTCAGCACTCTACCAGCCTCTCTGCGCACTCCACAGCTCAGGCCTCTGAAACCAACAGGACAAACCTCCCTGGGGGTCAGTTTGGATCTGTCTGCTCCCCTCTGCAGTTGGCACTGAGAACTGCCAACTGAGGCTGCTGTGTGCTAGGAAGCAGGAAACTTGAGTGGAGGCTACATCATCAGTCAACATACCATGGGGTGGGCTCTAATAGCAATGAAGCAGACCTCACGGGGGGTCCATTCAGAGTGTGACAACTCTTCCCCCAACTGGTAACTGTCGGCTGCAGGATTAATATGAACTCCTACAAAACATTCCCTATAGTGGCGCCACCACCACAGGGCCACTGGAGCTCTGAAACTGAAACAAATGAGATAGATCTCTCAGGGGTCTTTCTGGGGAATGCTAGTCCCTCCTCCTCCTGAAATGGAAGAAAGTTTGCCTGTGCTTTCCCTGAATGCCAGCTCAGATATAAGCAGCTCCCACAGAGCAGGGAAGAAAGCCTTGAGCAAAACGGGAGGGAAACACCAAGCCCTGAAGGGAGCTCACTTGGTGTGGTTATCCAACTGAAAATGTGGTAGCAGAAACAGAGAACTGAAGGAAGTAACAACCAGAGAGAGGATGATGTATCCTGGTGAACAGACTGATTACTGCATGACCTCTTGCCTGAAAGGAGGTGCCTGCTGGTGGAGAGATTGATCACAGCGTGTTCTCTGGCATGTTTGGGAGACACTGTAAGTTGAAAACTAAGATTTGGAACTTTTGAATATAATAAAACCAGGGAGAGAGAAGAAGCTATCATAGAGAGGGACAGAAAATGGTAAGCAAAGGCTGAAGGTTCAGCCAACCTAAGACTTTACTGCAGAAAGTAGTGTGGAAAAAAAACACCAAAATACTGGGGAGATCTGAGAAAGCTAACACCCTTGAAAATTCCAATGTTCCAACAGAAAATCACAAGACACACAAAGAGAAACAATGGCCCACCCAAATGAACATGACAAAGAGTATGAAAACACTTCAATGGAACACCAAATAATGAATGGAAGAATAAAACCCAACAATGTCAAATATAATTAAAGAGTTAAGGGAAAACATAGACAAAGATCTACAAGAAATAAGGAAAAAAAATGTAATATAATGAGAATCTAAAAAAAGAGATAAAAAGAAACCAAACAGAAATATTGCAACTGTAAGGAATAACTAAAATGAGAAACAAATGGAAGGATTTTAACAACATATTTAATCAGGCAGAAGAAAGAATCAGCAAATCAGAGGATAAGAGAGTAGAAATTACAAAGACTGAGAACAATAAGAACAGTCTCCAGGAGGCTGAGCACAATTTAACAGAATTACGGGACGACAACAACAACAACAAAAAACCCAAAACTCATTGCTGTTGAGTTGATTCCGACTCATAGTGACCCTACAGGACAGAGCAGAACTGCTCCACAGGGTTTCCAAGGAGTGGCTAGTGGATTTGAACTGCCTACCTTTTGGTTAGCAGCTGAGCTCTTAAACACTGCGCGACCCAGGGCTCCAATATACGCATCATGGGAATTCCAGGAGCAGATAAGAGACAGAAAGGGACAGAAAAAATATTTGAAGAAATAATTACCAAAAATTTCCTCAATCTGATGAGGGACATGAATCTACAAATCCAAGAAGCTCAAAGAACCCTGAGCAGGATAAACCCAGAGAGATCTACACCAAGCCACATCACAGTCAGGCTCTCAAAAAGTAAGGATAAAGAGAGAATCCTTAAAGCAGCGAGAGAGAAGCAAACAGTCATATACAATGAATCCACAAAAAGATTAAGTGCCAATATCTCTGCAGAACTATTGGAGGCCAGAAGGCAATGGAATAATAAAGAAAAAACGGTCAACCAAGAATGCTATACCCAGCAAAACTGTCCTTCAAGAATGAGGGTGAAAATAAAACATCCCAGACAAACAGAAGCTGAGAGAGTTACATCCAGCAAACCAGCCACACAAAAAATACTAATGGGAGTTCTACAAATGAAGGGAAAAGACACTAGAATGTAATTCAAAGCCATACATTTAAAAAAAAAAAAAAATCCCTAATAAAGAGAAGTGCATGGAAAGGGCTACTGATAAGGTATTCATGGTTGATAATTCTAATTGTTTTGTCCTTCATGCTTTTTAATAACAAATGTACAAAAAGCAAGGATAAAATTATGTTACAGGACACATGAAATATAAAGACATAATTAGTGATAACAATAAAAGGGGAGGAGAGAAATGGTATATAGAATTTCTTGTATGTTATTGAAGTTAAGTTGGTAACAACTTACCCTAGAATGTTATAAATACAAGCTGTTAAATGTAATATTCACGGTAAACCCTAAGAAAATACCTAAAAAAACATACACAAAAGGAATGGAGAAGGGAACTAAAGTGGCTGAATACAATAAACGAAACACAAAAGGAAGCAGTAGGAGAAAGACAAAGACAAAGATGGCTTAAGACACAAGAAAACAAATTACAAAATGGCAGAAGTTAGTCACTTCTTATCAGTAATTACCATGAATGTAAATGGATTAAATACTCCAATCAAAAGGCAGAGAGTGGCAGAATACATAAAAACAAATGATCCAATTACATGCTGTTTATAAGGGAGAAATCTTAGACCCAAGGACACAAATATGTTGAAAGTGAAAAGATGGAAAAAAATATTCCATGCAAATAATAACCAAAAGAGAGCTGGGGCGGCAATCTTTATATCAGACAAAGTAGACTCTGAGTCAAAATCTGTTAGAAAAGATAAGATGGACTTTACATGGTGATGAAGAGGACAATTCATCAAGAAGAATTAAGAATAAAATAGATACGCACCCAATATCAGAGTGTCTAAATATATAAAGCAAACACTGATAAAATTGAAAGGAGAAATAGATTTTAAAAAAAACAAAAAACCCCAAACCAAACCTGTTGCTGTCGAGTTGATTATGACTCATAGTGACCCTCCAGGACAGAAGAGAACTGCTTCATAGATATCACTACAATAATAGTTGGAGGCTTCAATATACCACTTTCAATATTGGACAGAATATGTAGAAAGAAGACCAAAAAGGAAACAGAGGAGTTGAATGACACCATAAACCAACTTCATGACTTTACAGACATATATAGAAGAGACTTTACAGACATATATAGAATATTCCACCCAATGGAAGCACAAAATACATTCTACTCTAGGGCACATGGATCATTCTCCGGAACAGATCACATGTTAGATCACAAAGCAAGTCTTGATAAATTTAAATCCCATGACCAAGTGGGATTTATTCTAGGAAATGAAAGGATGGTTTAACATAAGAAAATCAATCAATGTAATACACCATATCACTAGAACAAAGATCCACATGATCATGCCTATGGATGCAGAAAAGGTACTTACTTGATAAAATCCAACACCCCCGTCCTTTTTTTAATTGTGATTTAAGTGAAAGTTTACAATTCAAGTTAGTCTCTCATACAAAAACTTATACACACATTGTTATGTGACTGTATTTGCTCTCCCTATACTGTGACAGCACACTCCTCCTTTCCACCCTGTATTTCCTGTGTCTATTCATCCAGCTTCTGACCCTCTACGCCTTTCCATCTCACCTCCAGACAGGAGCTGCCCATTCAGTCTCATGTATCTACTTGAGCTAAGAAGCACACTCTTCACGAGCATCATTTTATGTCCCATAGTCCAGTCTAATCTTTGTCTGAAGAGTTGGCCATGGGAATGACAACACCCTTATGAAAATCTCAACAACACTGGAAAAGAAGAAAAGTTCCTCAACATAATTAAGGACATATATATTTTTTTATGTCTTTTTTTTTATTTTACTTTAGATGAACATTTACAGAACAAATAGTTTCTCATTAAACAGTACACATATTGTTTTATGACAATGGTTAACAACCCCATGACATGTCAACACTGTCCCTTCTCAACCTTGGGTTCCCTATTACCAGCTTTCCTGTCCCCTCTTGCCTTCTAGTCCTTGTCCTGGGACTATTGTGCCCC
>NW_004443978.1:10038411-10082959 GCF_000243295.1 Trichechus manatus latirostris
TAAGATTTTTCTTGTATCCTGTTTTCTTCATTCTCCCTTGCTTCCGAAGGGGTGAGACCAGTGGAGTATCTTAAATGGCTGCTCACAGGCTTTTAAGACCCCAGATGCTACTCACCAAGGTAGAATGGAGAACATTTTCTTTATAAACTGTGTTATGCCAATTGAGCTAGATGTTCCCCGAGACCATGGTCCCCACAGCCCGCCGCCCAGCAATTCAGTCCCTCAGGGAGTTTGGATGTGTCTATGGAGCTTTCGTGACCTTTCCTTGTACAAGTTGTGCTGGCTTCCCCAGTACTGTGTACTGTCTTATCGATTAAGGACATATATGAAAAACCAACTACCAACATTATATTTAATGGAGAAAGACTGAGAGCTTTCCTGTTGAAATCAGATACAAGACAAGGGTGCTTGCTCTTACCACTTCTATTCAATATTGTATTATCAGTTCTAGCCAGAGCAATAAGAAAAGAAAAAGAAATAAAAGGTATCCAGATTGGAAAAAAAAGAAGTAAAATTATCTCTATTCACAGATGATATGATCCTATGTATAGAAAATCCCAAAGAGTCAGCAAGAAAACTTCTAGAACTAATAGAGGAACTTAGCAAAGTTACAGGGTACAGGTTCACCAAACAAAAATCAGTTGGGTTTGTATACACCAGCAATGAGAAATATGAAAGGCAAATTAGGGAAACAATTTCATGTACAATAGCATCTAAGAGAAGATTAAATACCTAGGAATAAATTTAACCAGGGATATGAAGGATTTATACAATGAAAATTATAAAACACTGCTGAAGGCGTTAAAAAAGACTTTAAAAAGTAGAAAGATGTTCCATGTTCATGGATTAGAAGACTTAATATTGTTAAGATGTCAATGCTACCCAAAGTGATCTACAGATTCAATATAATCCCCACCAAAATTCCAACAGCCTTTTTTACAGAAATGCAAATGCCAATCTTCAACTTTATATGGAATGGCAAGAGGCCCCAAATAGCTAAAGCAAAGCTGAAAGAGAAGAACACAGTGGGACTCACACTTTATGATTTTAAAACATACTATACAGCTACAGTAATCAAAACAGCCTGGCCCTGGTATAACAACAGACATATAGACCAATGGACTAGAATTGAGATTCCAGAAATAATCCCATACCACAGATCAATGGTCAACTGATTCTTGACAAGGGTGGTCTAAGTCCATTTGATGGGGAAAAAAAGTCTCAATAAATGGTGTTGGGAAAACTGGATTTCCACATGCAGAAAAAAGAAACAGGATCCATGCCTCACACCATACACAAAAACAAATTCAAAATGGACTAAGGACCTAAATGTGTACACTAAAACCATAATATCCTCTGAAGAAAGTGCAGAGGCAATAATAACAAAAGCACAACAGCAAAAGACAAAATAAATAAATGGGACCTCATAAAAAATACTTTTTTTATTCATCAAAGGACTTTACCAAAAATGTGAAAAGACAAACTACTGACTAGGAGAGTATCTTTGAAAACCACATATCTGATAAGAATCTAATAACCAAAATATACTAAAAAAAACCTTGACAACTTAACAACAAAAAGACAACCCAATTATAAAATGGCCTAAGGACTTGAACAGACATTTCACCAAAGAGAATATTCAAATGGCCATGAAACACATGTAAAGATGCTCAACGTCATTAGCCAACAGAGAGATGCAAATCAAAACCACAATTAAATACCATTTCACTCCCACTAGACTGACTACCCCCATGCGTCTGTCAGTTTGTCATACTTTGGGGGCTTTTGTGTTGCCGTGATGCTGGAAGCTATGCCACCAGTATTCAAATACCAGCAGGGTCACCCATGGTGGACAGGTTTCAGTAGAGCTTCCAGACTAAGACAGTCTAGGAAGGAGGACCTGGTGTCTACTTCTAAAAAAAAACTGGCCCGTGACAACCTTAACAGCAGCAGAACACTGTTTCATATAGTACCAGGAGACGAGCCCCTCAGGTTGGAAGGCACAGTGAAGATGACTCTGGGGAAGACCTGCCTCCTCAAAGTAGAGTCAACCTTAAGGGAGTCAAGCTTTTGGGACCTCAACTGCTGATGCGGTATGACACAAAATGAGAAGAAACAGCTGCACGCATCCATTAATAATCAGAACCTGGAACGTACGAACTATGAATCTAGAAAAATCGGTAATTGTCAAAAATGAAATGGAATGCATATACATCGATATCCTAGGCATTAGTGAGCTGAAATGGACTGGTATTGGCCATTTTGAATCAGGCAATCATATGGTCTACTATGCCAGGAATGAAAAATTGAAGAATGGCGTTGCATTTATCATCAAAAAGAACATTTCAAGATCTATCCTGAAGTACAATGCTATCAGTGGTAGGATAATATCCATACACATACAAGGAAGACCAGTTACTACGACTATTATTCAAATTTATGCACCAATCCCTAAGGCCAAAAATGAAGAAATTGAAGATTTTTACCAACTTCTGCAGTCTGAAATTGATCAAACATGCAATCAAGATGCATTGAAAATTACTGGTGATTGGAATGTGAAAGTTGGAAACAAAGAAGGATCTGTAGGTGGAAAATATGGCCTTGGTGTGAAAGAAACGATGCCGCAGATCGCATGATAGAATTTTGTAAGGCCAACGATTTCTTCATTGCAAATACCTTTTTTCAACAACATAAATGGTGACTATACATGTGGATCTCACCAGACAGAATACACAGGAATCAAATGACTATAACTGTGAAAAGAGACAATGGAAAAGCTCAATATCATTAGTCAGAACAAGGCCAGGGGCCGACTGCGGAACAGACCATCAAACGCTCACATGCAAGTTCAAGATGAAGCTGAAGAAAACAATAACAAGTCCATAAGAGAGACAAAGGACAACCTTGAGTATATACCACTTGAATTTAGCGACCATCTCAAGAACAGATTTCATTCATTGAACACTAATGACTAAAGACCAGATGAGTTGTGGAATGACATCAAGGACATCATACATGAAGAAAGCAAGAGGTCATTAAAAAGATAGGAAAGAAAAAAAAGACCAAAATGGATGTCAGACAAGACTCTGAAACTTGCTCTTGAACGTCGAGTAGCTAAGGCAAATGTAAGAAATGATGTAGTCAAACAGCTGAATAGAAAATTTCAAAGGGTGGCTCGAGAAGACAAAGTAAAGTATAATGACATGTGCAAAAACCTGGAGATAGAAAACCAAAAGAGAAGAACATGTTGGGCATTTCTCAAGCTGAAGGAACTGAAGAAAAAATTCAAGCCTCCAGTTTACAGGGTTTCTACAGGGAAAATATTCAATGATGCAGGAAGCATCAAAAGATGGAAGAGCCCAGCTACCACCAATGACCACCCTGCCAGAGAACACAACACAGAGTCCCAGATGGAACAGGAGAAAGGTGGGGTGCAGAACTCAAATTCTATTAAGAAGACCAGACTTAATGGTCTGACTGAGACTAGGGGAACCCCAGAAAGCATGGCCCCTGGATTTTCTATCAGCCCAGAACTAAAACAATTTCTGAGGCCAACTCTTCAGACAGGGACTGGACTGGACTGTGGGATATAAAGTGGTACTTGTGAGGAGTGTGCCTCTTAGCTCAAGTAGATACAAGAGACTAAACAGGCAGCTTCTGTCCGGAGGTGAGATGAGAAGGCAGAGAGAGTTAGGAGCTGGTTGAATGGACATGAGAATCAGGGGTGGAAAGGAGGAGTGCGCTGTCACAGTATGGGGACAGCAACTAGAGTCACATAACAATGTATGTATAAATTTTTGTACGGGAAAAAATAAAAAGAAATAGGGAAAATGGGAGGAAAAAAAAAGTCCCCCATATGACTCTGCTGATCACCCATATTTTGGGATCAGAGTTCATTCGGCTAGTCTCAGGATTGTATGAGTCAGCAGAAAAATGCCTATTACTAATAGTGAGGGAATAACGTGTGTTTGTGTGTCCGTGTGTGTATTGTGTGTGCATGCGTTTTAATGTTTTTTCACCCCCTCCCACTGATAATATGGCAAATCTTGTGAATGTGTGTCTGTCTATGTGTTGGTGATTTTAAGGTAGGAATTTGTTATGGATTGAATTGCATCCCCCAAAACTATGTATCAATTTAGCCAGGCCACGATTCCCAGTATTTTGTGCTTGTCCACCATTTTGTCATCTGATGTGATTTTCCTATGCGTTGTAAATCCTATCACTATGACATTAATGAGATGGACTAGCGGCAGTTATGTTGATGAGATCTACAAGATTAGATTGTGTCTTAAGTCAGTCTCTTTTGAAATATAAAAGAGAGAAGTGAGCAGAGAGACACAGGGACCTCATACCACCAAGAAACAAAAGCCAGGAGAATAACACATCCTTTGTATCCAGGGTCCCTGCACTGAGAAGCTCCTTGACCAGGGGAAGACTGATGACAAGGACCTTCCTCCAAAGCTGACAGAGACAGAAAGCCTTCCGCTAGAGCTGATGCCCTGAATTTGGACTTGTAGTCTAGTAGACTGTGAGAGAATAAATTCCTCTTTGTTAAAGCAAAAAAAAAAAAAAAAAGAAGACAGAAGAAATATACAGTCACTGTACCAAAGAGAACTGGCTGATGTTCAACCATTTCAGGAGGTAGCATATGATCAAGAACTGATGGTACTGAAGAGGTCCAAGCTGCACTGAAGACACTGGCAAAAAACAAGGCTCCAGGAATTTACAGAACACTAATTGAGATGTTTCAACAAACAGATGCAGCACTGGAGGTGCTCACTGGTCTATGTCAAGAAATTTGTAAGACAGCTTCCTGGCCAACTGACTGAAGAGACCCATATTTGTGCCCATTCCAAAGAAAACTGATTCAACAGAATGCAGAAATTATTGAACAATATCATTAATATTACACACAAGTAAAATTTTGCTGAAGATCATTCAAAAGCAGTTGCAGCAGTACATCAACAGGGAACTGCCAGAAATTCAAGCCAGACTCAAAGAGGACATAGGACGAGGAATATCATTGCTGGTGTCAGACGGATCCTGGCTGAAAGCAGAGAATACAAGAAAGATGTTTACCTGTGTTTTATTGACTATGCAAAGGCATTCGACTGTGTGGATCATAACAAATTATGGATAACACTGCAAAAAATGGGAATTCCAGAACACTTAATTATGCTTATGAGGAACCTGTACATAGATGAAGAGGCAGTTGTTTGAAAAGTACAAAGGGATACCGTGTGGTTTAAAATCAGGAAAGGTGTGCATGGGGGTTGTATCCTTTCACCATACTTATTCAATCTGTATGCTGAGTGAATAACCCAAGAAGCTGGACTATATGAACAAGAATGTGGCATCAGGATCAGAGAAAGGTGCATTAACAACCTGCTATAAGCAGGTGACACAACCTTGCTTGCTGAAAATGAAGAGGACTTGAAGCACTTACTGATGAATATCCAAGACTACAGCCTTCAGTATGGATTACACCTCAACATACAGAAAACAAAGATCCTCACAACTGGACTAATAAGCAACATCAAGATAAACGGAGAAAGACTGAAATTGTCAATGATTTCATTGTTATTTGGATCCACAATCAACGCCCATGGAAGCAGCAGTCAGGTCATCAGACGACGTATTCTGTTGGCCAAACCTGCTGCAAAAGACCTCTATAAAGTGTTGAAAAGCAAGGATGTCACTTTAAGGGGTAATCTGTGCCTGACCCAAGCCATGGTATTTTCAATCGCTTCATATGCATGTGAAAGCTAGGCAATGAATAAGGAAGACCAAGTAAGAATTGATGCCCTTGAATTATGGTGTTGGCGAAGAATACTGAATACACCATGGACTGCCAGAAGAATGAACAAATCTGTCCTGGAAGAAGTACAGCCAGAATGTTCCTTAGAAGCAAGGATGGCGAGACTTTGTCTCATATACTTTGGATATGTTATCAGGAGGGATTAGTCCCTGGAGAAGGACGTCATGCTTGGAAAAGTGGAGGATCAGTGAAAAAAAGAAAGGCTCTCAACAAGATGGACTGACATAGTGGCTACAATAGGCTCAAGCATAGTAATGATCTTAAGGATGGTGCAGGACCACGCAGTATTTCGTTCTGTTGTATGTAGGGTCACTATGAGTTGGAACCGACTCAGTGTCACCTAACAACAACACCTTCAATTCAATTTTATAAAACAGAGACAGAAAATTTCTTACCCAGGAAAAGATACTCTCTGTGCATGAAGTACATATAAAATTGTCCCAAGAATTTTAAAAATTAAAACATATACACAATTCCTTAAAGTTATCTGTAACTCTACCCTTAAAAAAAATGCTCAGTAAAAAGAAAAATTTCCAGCAGCTCCCTGTCCCATTCTCTCCATTTCTATCCCCAGAGGTAACAACTGTTAATGGTAAACATACTCCTACATTCATATAAACATATTGATACATACTCATTTCAAACACTTATTTAACAAAAACTGAACCACACTACAGCTATATATATATATATATATATATATACATATATTTTTAAATTGTACTTTAGATGAAGGTTTACAAAACCAACTAGCTTCTCATTAAACAGTACACATATTGTTTTATGTCATTGGTTAACAACCTCACCACATGTCAACACTCTCCCTTCTCGATCTTGGGTTCCCTATTACCAGGTTCCCTGTCCCCTGTTGCCTTCTAGTCCTTGCCCCTGGGCTGGTGTGCCTCTTTAGTCTCATTTTGTTTTATGAGCCTGTGTAATCTTTGGCTGAAGGGTGAACCTCAGGAGTGACTTTGTCACTGAGTTAAAAGGGTCTCTGGGGGCCATTCTCGGGGTGTCTCCAGTCTCTGTCAGGCCAGTATTAGTCCAGTCTTTGTTAGAATTTTGTTCTACATTTTTCTCCAACTACATCCGGGACCGTCTACTGTGATTCCTGTCAGAGCAGTCAGTGGTGGTAGCCAGGCACCATCTAGTGTACTGGACTCAGTCTGGTGGAGACTGTGGTAGTTGTGGTCCATTAGTCCTTTGGACTAATCTCTGCCATGTAACTTTAGTTTTGCTCATTCTCCCTTGCTCCTGAAGGGGTGAGACCAGTGGAGTATCTTAGATGGCTGCTCACAGGTTTTTAAGACCCCAGATGCTACTCACCAAAGTAGAATGGAGAACATTTTCTTTATAAACTATGTTATGCCAATTGAGCTAGATGTTCCCCGAGACCATGGTCCCCACAGCCCTCTGGCCAGCAATTCAGTCCCTCAGGAGTTTGGACTGTCTATGGAGCTCCCATGACCTTGCCTTGTACAAGTTGTGTACAGCTATAAACATTGCAACTTTTTCATGTAATAATATATGATTAAGTATCTGTTATTCTTTTTAATGGTTTCATAGCACTTGCCTATACCAGGCCATAAATTAAATAATGTATTAATTATCTTTTAAATGTAATAGACAACATATTCCTCTATTAACAGAGCTATACAACGTCTGCCAAGTTTAGGTGTTACAAACAGAACTGCATTATATACCCTTTACGTAATGATATTATTAGTTTGTGGATGTAATCTAGCCAGAATATATGAAACACAATGACCAATTTTTATAAATGCTGTGAGACAGTCCCCTAAATGATAGGAACATCCACATGTTTTGAGAGTGCCCATTTTCTCTCTATCCTCACATATCCAGGATGCTGTCAATCATTTCAATGTGTGCAAATCTGATGAGGGGAATGACAGTCCATGTTGCTTTAATTTGTGTTTAGTTAAATAGAGAGGTTACATATTTTTACGTGTGATCACTGGCTATTTTAATTTCTTCCTCCATAATTTACATGGTCATGTGAGTTGCCTCATTTTCTATTGATTGTAAGGCGGGTATTTTATACTATTAATTGACCAGTTTTTGACTTGTTCATCTTTTTCATTATGGTTTGTGGCCATTTTGTCACACACACAAAGAATTTCTCCACATTCAATGCTTTATTCTAGTATTTCTTATAGTAAAATATTTTTAGTTACAGCTATGATCAATGGAGCCCTGGTGGTGTAGTGGTTAAGAGCTTGGCTGCTAACCAAAAGTTTGGCAGTTCAACTCTACCAGATGCTCCTTGGAAACCCTCTGGGGAGTTCTATTTTGTCCTACAGGGTTGCTATGAGTCGGAATCAACTCAACGGCAATGGGTTTGGTTTTTCTTTGGTTTATGATCAACGTAAAAATTTTTAGATATGACACAAATTAGGAATTTGAATTTCTTCTTTAAAGCACAGTCAGTTATCTCACAGAGGCATTTCTTAAGCAATCATGGTGTGACATACCTTTTACTATATGACTATACTCCCATTTAGATATGGGCCTGTTTCTGAACTTTCAGACCTAAAGGTTTGGTTAAGCCACAATATTAAACTGCTTTATTTCACTGTAGTGTGGTTGCAACATCTTAGTATCTATTAAGGCAAGCCACATCTCTTGGTTATACTCTTTCAATACTGCCTTGGCTATTCTCACTCATGTATCTTGTAAAGCAAACTTTATAAAAAAAGCTACTTGTAAGTCTATTCAGACTCTTATTCTCCACAAGACTGGATTCTGTTTAATACATTATTTCACTTACATATTAATTCAGGAAGTATTCAAATCCTTGAATAATCAATCTTTTCATCCAGGAAGAAAGTCTGTCTTTCCCCTTCTTTATATCTCATTTTGTATGCTTCACTAAGGTTCCATTTTCTTCACACAAGTGATCTGACACATATAAAACACTCAGTGACTGCTAGCTTTTATTTGTATGTATTTTTCTTTCATCGAGCCATCTTACTAGTCTATGTAATAGTCATAACAGTATTTTAGAGTCTTCTGAATTTTCTAGGTATACAACCATATAACAAACAAATAATAATAATAAAAAAGACCCACTGATGATGCCTCTTGCATCAGCTTCTTGTCACACTGCATTACCTAGATTCTCCAGAACCACGTACAGTACTAGCAACAGTGAGTATTCCTATCTTGTGCCTAATCATAAAGAGAATTTCTTTGACATTTTCTGCTAAATACTCTGTATTTAGATTTTTTGTATTTTTTTTATTATGAATATTCAGGTATAAGTCTTCATGTAGACATATGCATCAATTTCTCCTTGGTAAATACCTAGGACTGAAAGTGTTGGGTCATATGGTTAAGCGTTTAACTTTATAAGAAACTGCCAAACTGTTTTCCAAAGTGGCTGTACCATTTTTCCATTCCCACTAGCAATGTTTGGAGTTACAGGAGCTCCATACTCTCATCAATACTTGCTACTTCACCTTTTTTTTTTTTTTTAATTTTAGCCATTCCAGTGTAGGTGTAGTGGTATCTCACCAAGGTTTCAGCTTACATTTCCCTAATGATTAACGATAAATCAAAAAGAAAAAAAACCAAACCCACTGCCGTCTAGTCAATTCCAACTCATAGCGACCCCATAGGGTTTCCGAGCCTGTAAATCTCTACGGAAGCAGACTGCCATATCTTTCTCCCACAGACCCACTGGTGGTTTGAACTACTGACCTTTCAGTTAGCAGTTGATCACTTTAACCACTGCACCACCAGGATTCCAAGGGTTAATGATAGTGAACGTCTTTTCATGTGCTTTTTCGCCGTTTGGATGTCTTCTTTGTCAAGTGTCCTTTCAAATCATTTGTCCATTTTTAAATCAGGTTGTTTGTCTTCTTACTGCATTTAAGAGTTACTCACACATTCAAGATTTTGTTGTTGTTGTTAGGTGCCATGTGAAGTGGGCTCCAACTCATACCAACCTTATGCGTAACAGAATGAAACGCTGCCCAGTCCTGCACCATCCTCATAATTGTTGCCATGTTTGAGCCCATTGTTGCGGCCACTGTGTCAATCCACCTCGTTGAGGGTCTTCCTCTTTTTTGCTGACCCTCTACCTTACCAAGCATGATGTCCTTCCCGATAACATGTCCAAAGTACATGAGATGAAGTCTCCTTGCTTCCAAGGGGCACTCTGGCTGTGTTTCTTCCAAGACAGACTTGTTCGTTCCTCTGGCCAAAAAAAACAAAACAAAACCCCAAACTCATTGCCACTGAGTCGATTCCGACTCATAGCAACCCTAGAGAATAGAGTAGAACTGCCCCAAAGGGTTTCTAAGGAGCAGCTGGTAGATTCAAACTGCTGACCTTTTGGTTAGCAGCCAAGCTCTTAATCACTGCACCACCAGGGCTCCACAATTTATAAATCAAGAGAAAAGGGGCCTAAGAATGAGAAATAGGCAACATTCCTAAAAAATACAAATGGCAAATAAACATTTGAAAAGTTGTTTGACTTCACTAATAAAAGAACTACAAAAATGAGATTCCATTTTTCCCTTATCAGATTATCAAAAATTTAAAAATATCAATACTATTCACTGTTATTTAAGGCATGGAGACATGGAGAATAACATACTACTATCAGCAGTGTAACTTTGTTCAAATTTATTCAGAGCAACCTTTTAAAAATGGAGATATAGTCTAATTTAGAATTTTGCTTCTAGTAATTGATGTTACAGAAATAGTCAAAACAATGTTTAAAATTCCACATGGTAAGATATTCACAGTAATACTGTTTATAATTAACAGATACTGAAATAAATAACAACCAATCCAGAATTTTTAATTATGAAATTATATAATGAATATTATATGAGGCATTTCTATGAAATAAGCAATTTGGAAAAGAGAATGTAAATTATTATACATAATTTAAAAAAAAAAAACTGCAAACACACATCTCTACACTGAAAAAAATCGAAACAGATATGCACCTAACTGTTAACACTGGTTACCAGCAGGGAATAAGAATGGGATTGGTGAAGAGAATCTTTAATTTCGATTTAAAAAATTTTTTTCAAATATTTATTTTTTCTTGAAAATATATTAACATTCATAACTTTCTTAAGAGTCCCATACTGATTGATAAAATTGTGAAGAATGTAAAAATGTTAAAATATTTAGAACAAATGAAGTTAATAAACATTTCAGAAAACATATATTAAGCAATAATGAAGTATTAGTGAATTATTATCAAGCATAACCTTAAAAAAAAGACCTCAGAATAAAAAAGGAAAGATAATAATTAGTGACCAAACAGACAAACAAAAAAAAACCCCGAGACTCAGTGAAAAAGTAAAAGAAATAGCAGCAACTCACTTTAACACTACTTAAATCACATCACAAAAGAGATATGTATAGAAATAGACACAGAAATTAAGGAGAAGGTCTGACAGTACACAACAAAAGATAGGGTGAAAATCCTGCTTCTAGTAATGGTGGAATAATTCATATTGGCCTAAATTCATATATGTTGAAAATATAGCTCTGGACAAAATACAAAAATCAACCATCAGAAGGCACTGGTGATTGACCAAAAGTGGCAGAAAGTAGAGTGAATCCGATACTTGGAAAGAGAGAACAGCTCTGGGTAGATCCCATTTTTACAGGTTTTTGCTTGAAAGCAGGTCCCAGCTGCAGAATAGCGAAAAATGGCAATCTTATTGGATTAAGGAATCAGAAGGAAGAGTTGGGGCCTATCACTCCAATAAGTGGAAACTTCCAGAAATGAAAGAATCACAGAAAGAGAGTCTCATAACCTGCATATAAGCTCTGCTCAACTCTCTGGTTGACATCTGAACTAGGCATGCACAAGGCAGACTGTAAGCAACCTAGCTAAGGCAAAAATTTTAAAAAGAACTGAACAGTGATTTCAGCTGCTACTACCCATCACAGTAGAGTCAGAGTGTGGAGTACAATCTCTACCAAATTAACTGAAAAAGAGAGAGAGAGAAACCAAAGAATTAACACTCTTCAGAAGACCATTAACATGTAATAGAATCTACAGTCCTTAAAATATATCATTTACAATGTCCGTATTATAATCTTGAACTACTGAGCATACATAGGCATATAGAAAAATGTGGTTAATAAATAAGAGACAATCAATGGAGATTGGCCACAAGATGATCTAGATGTTGGTATTGTAATACAAGGATTTTAAAGTAACAGCTATGTTAAACAGGGTAAAGGCAAATTTGTTCATAATTAATATACAGACACGGACTCTCATCACAGAAACAGAAAATTATAATAGAACTGAAAAATACAACATCTGAAATGAAAAATTCACTTGCCAGGACTTAACAGCACATTGGAAATGACAGAAGAGACAGTAAACCTGAAGACAGATCAATAGAAATTATCCAACCTGAAGAAAACAGAAAAGATTTTAGAGTATTGGACAAGCTCAATAACCTGTAGGACAATATAAAGATATAAAGGAACTAACACATGTACTTGGAGGCATAAAAGGAGAGAGAAAGAATGGGGCAGAAAAAACATGTGAAGAATTAACACCTAACAATTCCCTAAATTTGTTTTTGGACATAAATTTATAGATTCAAGAATCTTAGCAAACCCCAAGCAGGAAAAAGAAAAAGAAAAGCACACCCAGGCAAGCACATCATAGTCAAACTGTTGAAAACCAAAACACAGAGAAAACCTGGAAAGTAACCAGAGGGGGTAAAAAAAAAAAAAAAGACGTATTACATTCAGGGTAAAATGATGCAAATGACAGCTGACTTCACTTTAAAAACAACGGAAGCCAGGACAGTGAAACAGTATCTTTCAAGTGCTAAAAAAATATAAATTACCAACCCAGGGCAGCTTGAAAAGACAAAGTAAAGTATTATAATGACACAGGCAAAGACCAGAGTTAGAAAACCAAAAAGGAAGAACAAGCTCAGCATTTCTTTAGCTTGAAGAACGGAAGAAAAAATTCAAGCCTCGAGTTGCAGTATTGAAGGATTCTACTGCGAAAATATTAAACAATGCAGGAAGCATCAAAAGAAAATGGAAGGAATACACAGAGTCACCATACCAAAAAGAATTGGTCGACGTTCAACCAATTCAGGAGGTAGCATATGTTCAGGAATGGATAGTACTGAAGGAAGAGGTCCAAGCTGCACTGAAGGCATTGGCAAAAAACAAGGCTCCAGGAATTGACGGAATACCAACTGAGATGTTTCAACAAATGGATGCAGCACTGGAGGTGCTCACTCATCTATGCAAAGAAATTTGGAAGACAGTTACCTGGCCAATTGACTGGAAGAGATCCATAGTTATGCCTGTTCCAAAGAAAGGTGATCCAACCAAATGCGGAAATTATTGAACAGTATCATTAATATCACATAAAAGTAAAATTTTGCTGAAGATTATTCAAAAGTGGCTACAGCAGTGCATTGACAGGGAACTGCCAGAAACTCAAGCCAGATTCAGAAGATGATATGGAACCAGGAATATCATTGCTGATGTCAGGTGGATCTTGGCGGAAAGCAGAGAATACCAGAAAGATGTTTACCTGTGTTTTGACTACGCAAAGACATTCCACTGTATAGATCATAACAAATTATGGATAACATTGCGAAGAATAGGAATTCTAGAGCACTTAATTATGCTCATAAGGAACCTGTACAAAGATCAAGAGGCAGTCATTTGAACAGAACAAGCAGATACTACATCGTTTAAACTCAGGAAAGGTGTGTGTCAGGGTTGTATACATTCACCATACTTATTCAATCTGTACGCTGAGCAAATAATCTGAGAAGCTGGACTATATGAAGAATGCTGCATCAGGACTGGAGGAAGACTCATTAACAACCTGCCATATGCAGATGACACAACCTTGCTCGCTGAAAGCAAAGAGGACTTGACACACTTACTGATGAAGATCAAAGACCACAGCCTTCAGTATGGATTACATCTCAACATAAAGAAAACAAAATCCTCACAACTGGACCAATAAGCAACATCATGATAAACAGAGAAAAGACTGAAGTTGTCAAGGATTTCATTTTACTTGGATCCACAATCAACATCCATGGAAGCAGCAGTCAAGAAATCAAAAGACACACTGCACTGGGCAAATCTGCTGCAAAGATGCCACATCAAAGACTAAAGTGTGCCTGACCCAAGCCGTGGTGTTTTCAATCACCTCATATGCACGTGAAAGCTGGACAATGAATAAGACCAAAGAATCGATGTCTTTGAATTATGTGTTGGCAAAGCATACTGAATATACCATGGACTGCCAAAAGAATGAACAAATCTGTCTTGGAAGAAGTACAGCCAGAATGCTTCTTAGAAGCAAGGATGGCGAGACTGTGTCTCACATACTTTGGACGTGTTATCAGGAGGGATCGGTCCCTGGAGAAGGACATCATGCTCGGTAAAGTAGAGGGTCAGCAAAAGAGAGGAAGACCCTCAATGAGATGGACTGACACAGTGGCTGCAACAATGGGCTCAAGCATAACAGTGATTGTGAGGATGGCACAGGACTGGGTAGTGTTTTGTTTGGAACTAACTCAACAGCTCCTAACAACAATAACCAGAGGTTTCTTTTTAATTTCTCATACACAAATTTATACACATATTGTTTTGTGACATTAGTTGCAATCCCCACAATGTGACAGCACAGTCCCCCTTTCCACTCTGGGTTCCCTGTGACCATTCAATCAGTTCCTGTCCCTTCCTGCCTTCTCATCCTGCCTCCAGACAGGAGCCGCCCATTTGGTCTCGTGTATCTGACTGAACTAAGAAGCGCACTCCTCACATGTATTCTTTTCTGTTTTATAGTCTTGTCTAATCTTTGTCTGAAGAGTCGGCTTCAGGAATGGTTTCAGTTCTGGGTTAACAGAGCGTCTGGGGGCCATAGTTTCAGAGCTTCCTCCAGTCTCTAAGACCATTAAGTCTTATCTTTTTATAACAACCAGATTTCTATGTCCAGTGTGAAAATAACCTTCAAGAATGAAGATGAAGGTGAAATAAAGACATTTTCAGAAAAACAAAAAATAAGAGAAAACACTGCCAACTACACCATAAGAAATGCTAAATGAAGTCCTTCAGGGTGAAAGAAAATGATTATCATGTGAAAACTCAAACATTCAAGAAAAAAATGAAGAGCACAAACAGGATAAATATAAAAGTACATTTTTTCCTCTTAATTCTTTAAAATACATGTGAGTGAGAAAAGCAAATATTTTAATATTGTATTAGGGAGTTTATGATGTATGCAGATGTGATAATACCAATGACAGCTACAGAATAAAGCATGTTGGGGAAGGGAGTAACTGGGCTCCATCTGGCTAGGGAGGTCCCACCTTGTGACTGACTAGAAGCACGAGGAATGGTTTACAAAAAGCTCCCAACATAGAGGTTTCAGAGCCTCCTGGTTGACAAGCGCCTGGAGGGAGGCCCTGTGCTGAGACCACTCCTAGCCCTGGTAACGAGCTGTCCACACTTAGAGCTGCAATGGCATCAGAAACAGTGGAGATCAGAAACAGGCCCAGAGGCCGCAGTGTGGGGAGGAAGAGGCCCAGGAGAGCAGAGGCACAGGCCCACCTCGAGCTCAGGGGCCAAGTGGAGCATTTAGGGGTCGACCTTATTAGGGAGCTTCTTGGCTGAGAGCTGAGAGGGTGGTGTGCCCATTAGGACATTAGGAAACCCTCCCAGATATGGGTGAAAGAGCTGTAACACGCTTAGAGCTGTAGAGGATGGCAGTGACGGTGCCAGAAGTGGTGGAGACAGTCAGCAGACCTGGAGAGTGGAGCGAAGCAGAGATGAAAAGCTGCACTCACATGGGGCATGTCACCCCCAAGAGCTGCATGGCCAGGAGGCACCTCTGCCCCAGGGTGACGTCATGGAGCATTTGGAAGGGTAAGCAGGTCCTCTGTGCTGGAACCCCTCAGATCTGCCCCATGCAAACCTTCATGTTTGTATCTTTCTATGTTATATAAAAATAGTTATCACAGGTACGGTGATTCTGAGTTTTGTGGGTGTTACAACGAATTACCCAATCCAGTAAGGAGAGAGAGAGTGCTGTTGGATGGCTTATGTCAGAAATAAATGGAGAAGTTGGAAAGTGGAGATATATTCAAACTCTGCCTCATAGGAACCAGCTTCATGCTGATTCTCATAGTCAAAGTTATAGTAATGGAGTTATCTATTCACAATTTAAAATGCAACCATTAAAAAATGTAAAAACCATTCTTAGCTCCCAAGTGTTTTAGAATTCCATTTGAATTTCTCAATTGATTTTTTAGCCTTCCTTCCTCCCACTGAGCTTGTTTTCTTTCTCTAGCTCACTCAGTTTTTTCCACATTCTTATCTGGTTTTTGTTTAAAATAGTATCAACAAAATATGGAGAAGAACCGAGTAGGCTACAGAAGGCAAACCCAGTGAGAAGAAAGGCTTCGTAGGGGAGGAAGGAGACAAGAGACACCACAGAAGCCCCTCACTTAGTAAGGATGAAGGAAGGCAGTGCCAGGCAATCTAAACACCAGCCTAGGAGGTCAGAGAATAGCTTTCTCCCTAGTCCTGAGCCATGCTTCCTCCCTCCCAACCTGAGCTGCTGACTGCTCTGTGCCCCATCTCTCCAGTGTTCCTCACTCACCTGGACAGATGGCTGGTGGACATTTTTTCTCCTCTCTCCAGGTCTCTTTCCCTTGCTCTAGCTGGATGATGAGTTTTGGTTTAGAAAATGGAATTCCTGCTCACAAGAAAAGAAAACAAGGTGACTGTGAATTACATGCTCAATGGTCCATTCCAGAACTCACAGCCAAACTGGACGGGAACTTCAAAAGGTGGAATGAGAGACCTGAGAATAATGAGCTCTCAGCAATGGAAGGGATGAGTAAAGGTAAACAGGATAAGAGAGAGCACACTCCATGCTGGGTGACTGAACACTTCCCTTATTAGAAGATATCCTAGGAGGAGAGCCCCAGCTTGGGGGAAAAGGCCTAGAAATGCAGGTATCTCTCTCTCTCTCTCACACATACACACACAATCTCATTTTTAACTCTAGAGAATGCAAACCTTCCCTGGGAAAACAAGAAACAGAATGTCTTTGTTTTGGGGCCCAATGCAAAGACAAAGTCAAAAAAGCAAGATGGCTGCTTCAAGCATAGTCTAAAATGCTAAGTAGCAAGAATGTGAGTCCTAAGAGAAGCCACGCTTACCCAGAGAGACCAGGTTGCCATAGTTCTCCAGCATCACCTCCCTGTAAAGGGTCCTCTGAGCAGAGCTCAACAGCCTCCACTCGTCCTGAGTGAAATCCACAGCCACATCCCTGAATGCCATGTGTGTCTGTAACACAAAACACAGCCCTGCTCACCCAGGAGCCAGCCTTGCCCATGGGCCAGGGTGAGGGGCAAGAAGGCTGCCTTGGGGGAAGAAGGTGAGATATCGAGATTCTGCCTTTGATTGTGACCCTGGTGCCATGTGTTCCAAGACCTTTAAACTTCTATCTCTATCCAGCCAGCAGCATTTGTGGACCTATATATTCAAGGTCCTGAATGGGCTGTTTGGGGATGTACATGTAAAAAATAAAGAGTTCCTAGCTTTGGGGGACTTTAAATCTAGGCAGAGAGAAGAGCAAATAACATATAAAATTAAACAAGAGTAAAGAAATAAAATGAAAACCCTGTGCTACCTGGAAATCCAGACTCTAAAGTAGGGGTCAGCAAATTATGGCCAACAGGCTAAACTCGGCCCACCACCTGTTTTTGTAAATAAAGTTTTATTGGAATACAGTCAAACTCATTCGTGTGTGTACTGCCTTCTGCTTTTACAGTATAATGACAGAGTTCAGTGGTTGCAACAGAGACGATATGGACCACAACACCTAAAATAACTATCACCTGGCCCTTTATAGGAAAAGTTTGCTGACCCCTGCTTTGGAAGGTGGTGTTAGATAAAAATCCCAGTATTTGAGACTGCTTTAGTAAGGTGTCCTGGCTGAGAGAGGGTACAGATGCAAAACTTACAAGCCCTCGTCAGTCTAGCCCTCATCCTGATTTAAAAGCGGGGTAAAATCAGCAGTCCGTAAGGTTTTGTTTTGACTCACAGTGCATTAAAACTTTGTCTTTTTTCCACAGTTCAAGCACTGGTGGATGTCTCATGAAAACCCTGCCTTCTGGCTCCTCTTGAAAAATCAAGACATCTGAGCATGCCGGGCAAATGCTACAGGCCACCACTGGTTGCTTAGCCCAGCCGTGCAGTCAGCAGCTAGCCAGAGGTCTTCCTGGTCAGCCTCTGTCTCTCAGGCTACCAGACGGTTTGCTCTGTAATCGCCCCTCAGCACATCAGCACTCCCTGAGCACCAGACCATGTTTCTCACACTAAGCCTTTGTTGTGCTTTCCCCAAGGACGCTCCCTCTGGGCTGCCTTCTGTCAAATTACCTGTCTCACCTGCCAGCTCCCCCTTCCTAACCTGGGTGGTCCTGCGAATGGCTTTAAGACACCCACCCCTGCCAACAGTACCAGCAGTCACAAGGCCCACGCACACCCAACATGCACACAGTCACAAGTGGAAAAGCGAAAACAAGAGTGATAGTGTTCTCACCAGTGTTCTTACATAGCACGTAAGAATCACCTGAACTTTTTTTTTTTTTAAATCACAGGTAACCTAGGCCCTACCCCAAATCAATTATATCAGATTCTCTGGGGTAGGGTCAGAAAATCCATTTTTTTCTAGGTTCCCAAGTACAGCCAGGGTTTTCAATCACTTTGTCAAAGGATTTCAAAATGGAGAGGTCACTAGGATAGAGATCAGGGAAGTTTTCAGGGAGGGGCCTGGGAACTTGGTCTTGAAGGATTGGCAGGAATCAAGGGAAGAGGGAAGATTGAGGCATTCCAGATGAGGCACGTGGGGAGCAGGAAAGGGGTGCCATGAGCAAAGGCAGAGAGGAAGCCTGTAATGTGGGCAGGGAGGGACCACCTGGGGGAATAAAAGGTAAAAGGTACCTAGTGGCAGAATAAAGAATGGGGGGCGGGAGGTGCAGCAACCTGTACCTGTGTTGGAGCTGAACTCTATCCTGTAGAGTGGAACTGTGTGTTGTGCAGAGTTAATCCTTGGTGAAAGAGTGAGCGATGTGTGGAGCAGAGAGGGAAGCTGAGGGAGGGCCGCAGGGAAGATGTATCACACCTCCAGGACTGGAGCTGGACTCTGCCAGGTACCAAGGATAGTCAGGGCAAGAGAAAGGAATGCATCCATCCTGTGATGGTATGGAAACGCAGGAGACACTCACCTCTCCCCTGGCTTTCCAGGGCCCTGTGGTCATTTTCTCCTGGGCTCCCTAAAGAAGGAGGGTATCTCAGAAGCCAGATCTGGGTAAGGAAAACAGAAAGAGAGTGTCAGGTGGAAATGCTCTCCCGTGAGGGAAGCAGGGCCTGCTCTCCATCCCCACAATCGGGGCTGTAACAGTTCAGTTCTCTACCAAAACCAAAAACCAAACCCGATGCCGTCAAGTCAATTCCGACTCACAGCGACCTGGAAAAAGGCCCAGAGAGTCAGGCCTTTGACACATTCAGCCCCAAGCTCTCTTGATCCTAACAAACCTAATGTAGAAGATGTTTTCCAGGCTGTGGGGTAAACACGAAAACTAACCTGACAATAAATGATATTAGTTAGTTAGTTTCAGTGGTTAAGAGCTACAGCTTCTAACCAAAAGGTCAGCAGTTTGAATCCACCAGCTGCTCCTTGGAAACCCTATGGAGCAATTCTACTTTGTCCTATAGGGTCGCTATGAGTTGGAATCAACTCGACGACAATGGGTTTTTTAAAAACGATATTAATGCAGCATTACTACTTTGGCAGTTGGGAAAATGGTATTGTATTTGTTTTTTAAAGAAATGCATACTGAAGGATTTATGGATGAAAATGATTTATGGGACTTGCTTTAAAACAATTCAGAAAAAAATGGGACAAAGAAAAATGCAACAAAGATCACCACACGGTGATGACTGTTAAAGCTGGGTATGGGTTTGTTACACTATTTTCACTTCTTTTGAATATGTTTGAAAATTTTCCATTAACAAAAAAATATTTAAAAATTCTTAAGCACCTTGAACCACTATGGAGAATGGTATGGCACTTCCCAGAAAGCTAGAAAAAGAAAGCTATGATCCAGCAATCCTACTCCTAGGTATATATGCTAGAGAACTAAAACTACTGACGTGAACAGATACATGCACAGCTATGTTCACTGCAGCACTAGTCACAACAGCAAAAGATGGAAACAACCTAAATGCCCATCAACAGATGAATGGATATACACACAATGGGATACTATGCTGCCATAAACAATACTGACGAATTCTCAAAAGACACTATAATGTGGATGAACCTGGAGGACATTATGCTGAGTGAAATGAGTCAATCACAAAAGGACTAGCGCTGTATGATCTTTATATTATAAAAAACACAAGAATAGGTATACATACAGAAAGCAGCATTCTTTGGTGGTTACCAGGGATGGGAGTGAGGGAAGAACCATTTTCTCAACAGTATGTACTTGTTAATTTTGATGATGGGTAAGGCAATGCCGAATACGGGTAAAGTCAGACAGCTTGACCAAGGTAAAAGATGACACTAAGAAGCACACAAGACTAAGGGACAATTTTGGTAAAAGCCACAACATACACAATTTTGCAACAACAACAACAACCAATAAACATGTATGAGGTTACTTAGGTAGATATGTATGCCTACGTATGTATACCAAAACCAAACCAAACCCATTGCCATCGAGTCGATTCCAACTCATAGCGACCCTATAGGACAGAGTAGTGCTGCCCCACAGGGTTTCCAAGAAGCAGCTGGTGGATTTGAAGTGCCATCCTTTTGGTTAGAGCCAAACGCTTAACCACTGAGCCGCCAGGCCTCCCATATGTGCTTACCTATACATATACAGGAGCCCTGGTGGCACAGTGGTTAAGAGCTCAGCTGCTAACCAAAAGGTTGGCAGTTCAAATCCACCAGCTGCTCCTTGGAAGCCCTATGAGGCAGTTCTACTCTGTCATATAGGGTCACTACGAGTCGGAATAGACTTGACAGCAATGGGTTTTGTTTTGGTAAGAACATATGAATAAACGGGTGTGCATGTACAGGTGTTTCTGAGGGCAAATGTATATCATGTTTGTGTGTGCAGCATATATATATGCATATATACCGTATTTTTATGCAAATAATGCGTGCCTTCTACATTTGTTTGTCAACCGTGCCCTCCCCCCGTGAGGTATTTTCGTAAGCATGCTATGCTAATTTTTTTTTACAGCAACATGTTAAAAAAATTGGCAGGATGGCTCTTAAGAAAATACCTCCCGGGGAGGCCACAGTTGGCAAACAACCATAGAAGGCACGCGTTATTTGCATAAAAATACAGTAAAATAAAAGCACATGGGGGCACAGTTATGGATACTTCCTAGACATAACCAAACACCTCGCGAGATAGGGTTATTGGGTTTGAGGGCTTAGGACTATAGTCTTGGGGGGCTACTAAGTCAATTGGCATAACATAGCTCATAAAAGATAATGTTATACATCCTAGTTTGGAGAGCAACATCTGGGGTCTTAAAAGCTTGCAAATGGCCGTGTAAGATATAGTCTCTATGTGTCTGAAGTAAAAGGGAAAGAGGGAAACAAAAGGCTCAAGAAGAAACTAGTCTACAGTGCTAATAGTCTACACGAACCACAGCCTCACCTACCTTGAGACCAGAAGAACTAAATGGTGCCCAGCTACCACTATCAACTGTTCTGACCAGGGACACAATAGATGGTCCTGGATAGAATGGGGAAAAAAATGTAGAACAAAACTCAAATTCCTAAAAAAAATGCCAGATTTACTGGACCAGTAGAGACTAGAGGAACCGCCGAGACTATCGCCCTGGGATACCCTTTAAACTTGGAACTAAAACCACTCCCGGAGGTCATGTATCAGCCAAAAGACAGAGTAGCTCATAAAATAAATGATATCACCTGTGAGTACTGTGCTCCTCTAAACAATCATATAAATGAGACCTAATGGTCAACATCTACCCTAGACCAAAGATGAGAAGTAAAGGGGGGACAAGGAAGCTAGATTAATGGAAACAGAACAACCAGAATGGAAATAATGAGAACGTTGACACATTGTGAAAAGTGTAACCAATGTCACTGAATAATATGAACAGAAATCATTAAATGAGAACCTAATTTGCTATGTAAATTTTCTCTAAAATTAAAATAAAGTATTAAAAAATAAAAAAACAAGTAAGACATAGTCTCTGGTAGGTATCTAGTCTGTCCTGTCTAGAAACTCCCAAATAAAATGTCCTCAAACAATGTAAAATAAACTTCCTCATAAAAAAAAAAATTCTTAAGTACGACACACACACACACACACACACACACACACACACACACACACACCACAAAAGATGCAGCAAATACAGCAAAATACTAAGGAGTGTTAAATCAAGACGATGCATTTAAGGATGTTCATTACACTATTGTCTCCATTTAATTTTGAAATTTTTCATTAAAAAGTAAGGTAATTGGCATTATACAGTTCATAAAAGTTATGTTCTACATCCTAGTCTGGTTAGTAGCGTCCGTGGTCTTAATAGCCTGTGAGTGGCCATCTAAGATACCACTATTGGTATCCACTCATCTAGAGCAAAAGAGAAAGGAGGAAACCCAAGACTCAGAGAAGGAACCAATCTACAGGACTGTCTACATGAACCATGGCATCCTCTACCCTGAGACCAGAAGAACTAGATGGTGTCCAGCTACCACTATTGTACATTCTAATCAAGACCACAATAGATGGATCCTGATAGAAAGGAAGAACAAAGTGGAATAGAACTTCAAATTTTTAAAAAATCCAGACTTACTTGACCCACTGAGCCACGAGGAACCTCCCAGGTTACTGCCATGAGATATTCTTTAAGCACTGAACTGAAACTATCCCCTCAAGTCACCTTTCAGTTAAACAGCATGTTAGCTCATAAAGTAATGAATATCACCGTTGAAAACTATGCTCTTTTGAAAATCCATCTACACGAGACCAAATGGTCAATAAACACTCTAAAGCATAGATGAGGTTATGGGGTTGAGAGACTAGGTTAATGGGAACGGAACAACTAGAACAGACGCAGTGACAATGCTGATACAATGTGAAGAATGTAACCAATGTCGCTGAACAATATGTGCAGAAACTGTTGAATGGGAATCTGTTTTACTGTGTATCCTTCCACCGAAAATACAAAATATTATTTAAAAATAAAGTAAAAGATATACAATTTTTAATGGGGTAGTCAGGGCAGAGAAAACATGGTAGTGAGAACACAACCAGTGAAGCCTAAAGTCATAATTTGGGCGAACACTGGCTAGAAGAATGACTTATTAATTTTGAAATAATGAATTCAGGTTAAACAAATAAATATTATGATTAGGATGAAGCGATCAGGAAAGAAATAAAGTAAAACGCAAATCATCTATAAGGGAAGTCAAAGAGCATTTTTTAAGAAATTTATTTTTTGTGGCTTAATTTCATTATATTTAATTACGCATGTAGTTAACATGTTAGTTAGCACCAGAAAGAATTCAGAGAGGTCAGAAGGCTATAAAGTAAGGAGTTGACTTCTCCTCCTGCACCCTGCTCCAGACCACACCCTTTCCCACAGTGACTGCTGTCAACTGTTCAGTGAACGCTCTTTGAGTTATACCCTTGTCTACTCATTTTCATTTATCTCTGTGTACATGTGCAAAAAATGCTATTTTCCCACAAATGGAAAACATCTGTTGTTCTGCGACTTATCATTTAATGTCTTGAGACTATTTGCATGTCACACTCATAGACCTAACTCCATTCTTGTTAAAGCTGTCATACTGTTCCTATGGCAGACCATATTTTTCTTTAACCAAGTATACCTCTACCAATTGACACGAGATTGCAGTGTTTATCTGTTACCAACAAGGTTACAATCAACACCTTTTTGCACGTGTCAGTATTTTTGTACGAGTGACAAAGGAGTGGAATTACTAGGCCTAAGAATGACCACACGTTTACACTGCCAAACTGCCCTTCCAAGGGCATACCAACTCACAATACCAACCACCATTTATGAGAGTACCCCTTCCCCACATTTTTTGACAATACTTGAGATTTCATCAGTTTTTTAATTACCAATGTACTAGGTTAAAAAATAAACAAAAACTCATGGTTTTTATTTGCATTCAACTCTAGAAAGCAGAAAGAAAACAAAAAGCAGAAACTGGGGGAAAGAAAAGAAAGTAATGTTTTTAGGAAAAAAAATTAATAAATTAAAGAAATCAAACAAACAAAAAAAAACCAAACCCGTTGAGTAACCCTATAGGACAGAGCAGAACTGTCCCATAAGGTTTCCAGGGAGTGGCTGGTGGATTCAAACCACCGACCTTTTGGTGAGCAGCCGATAGCTTAACCACTGCGTCTGATACTGGTAGAATAGCTTATATCAAACTAATCCTCCTGGTAATAACCATAAACCCTAAACAAAATATAAAAAGCAACTATCTGAAGGCACTGCAACCAAAAGCAGTTGGAAACTGGAGAGGATATGACCCTTGAAAGAAGGGATGCACAGACCTGTATTTAACTGGCTTTTCATCTGAGGACACTTCCCAGTCTCTGTAGGTGCCAGAATGTCTGGAAATTACATGACAAAAACCTAAGAAAGTGGGAGCAATAAAGGATGGAGACCCAAACTCTACATATAGAGTTAGAGCTCCCCCTAAAATCGTTGGCTGAATCCTGAATTATGCAAGCATAAGGTGAGACAAGAAGGAACTCAGGTGAATAATAACAGCTGGAAGCTTGAATGAACTGTGCAGAGATTTCAGCAAATGCTCGCCACAGGGGCGATCAAGTTTAAAGTTTGAGTCCAATCAGGTAAGACAGGATCACTAAACACCTCAGGCTTCTGAAACATAAGTAAACGATGCAAAACATATACCTTCAGCATAACCAGAGAACGGCATAGCTTCAAAACGACCTGTAAATAAGAACACTAAACCAGTGAGCTATCTCCCGTATTCCTTACAGTAAGAAGACTTTGGGGAGTACAAGGCCCTCTAGGGGAGGGGGAGACTACATGTAAGAGAGAAGAGGTGCACAAATGGAAAACTTAAAATTGATCAAAAACAACCATCAGAAAAGAAAGGCCACCCTGTGTGAGAAAATACTGAAAAAGTGTACGGATACATCAGACCACTTACTACAGGGAAGGGGCTTAACCGTGCATGCGGGATGAGAGTTGAAAGTCTTGGAAAGGTAATGCTCCAGGGGAAAAGGAGTTACAAGCAAGAAAGAAACAAACCTTGGAAACTGCAAGGTGAAGGGAAAAACAAGCCAGAGGCGGAAATTCAAGATCTTGCAAAACAAATGAATTTAAAAAAAAAAAAAAAAAAAATCAAAGGACACACAACCCCTCCTCCCCCAACAATCCAGTTAAAGAAACCACACTCGCTACACTGACAAGAGCGTTCTTGAACTAAAAACATTGGAATCTGATGGTTTTGTCCAAGGAAATGCAGACATGTAGTCTTCATCTACAGAAAACCAATATAAAAATAAATCAGAAAATGAGAATCCAATCAATTCAGCTAAAGAACCTAACACCCCCCGCCCCGCCACACACACACAGTGACAAAAAGCCATAATAAAACACTCCAAGCTGAATTACATACTCTCAAACAAGCATTTGGGGATATGTGAAATCATGTCGAATCAAAAACTAGGAATGGAAATAGACCAAAAAAAAAAAAAAAGAAATAAAATGAGAGTTCACTGAACTTCAAAAAGAAAAAATGGTATCAGAAATAAAGCTTAAATTACAAGATATCTAAGGAAGAACAGATTCATAATGGGCACTGAAAAAAAGCAGAAAGATAACTTAAGAGAATGAAAATGAGAGAAAGAAAGAAGTAAAAAGAGAAAGTGGTTGAAACGGAAAACAGGCAAAAAACGAACAACATTCATATAACTGCAGTTCCTGAAAAAGAAAAAAACAAAACAATGGAACAGAACTAATATTTAAAACTATAACCGAAGAAATTTTTTCAGAAACAGAAGACCTGAATCTAAATATGAAAGGGCCCACAGGGCACCAGGGAAAAGCTGACTTACAACCATTAACTCCAAGACCAAAAAAACCAAACCTGTTGCAGTGGAGTCGATTCCAACTCACAGCAACCCTACAGGACAGCGTACAACTGCTTCATAGGGCTTCCAAGGAGTGGCTGGTGGATTTGAAAAGCCAATTTCTGTTAGCAACCGAGCTTTTAACCACTGTGCCACCAGGGCTCCAACTCCAAGACATACACCAGAAAAAATTTATCAGGCTTTAAAAAGAAAATAAACAAGCAAAACCCAAAGGAGTCTAGCAAAACGCATCAGACTACCCCAAAAAAGCATTCAAAGCAAGGCAACAATAGAGTCTCATTTACTAGAAACTTAAGGAAAAATATTGTGAACCAAAGATTTTCTATCTAGCCAAGGGATCCTTCAAGTAGAAAGGCCTTTGTGAAGACTCTACTAGAAGAGGAATATCATTTAACTAAGACATGATGGGAAACTTCAGCAAAACGCCTTTAATATACGTAACTGCAGACCTCAGAGAGACGGCACTTAAAGCCTCGAGAGGAGATGGGATCACCAAGAGAAAGATTATAGCTGGAGAACAACCTGGGCCTTTCACAGCAGAATGGAAGAGAAGTCTGGGAGAAAAGAAGCCAGCAAAGGAGAGGCAAGATTGGCCTATGAGACAGGAGGAAAATCTAGAAACCCAAGAGCAACCAAGTGAAAGGATGTTTTAAGGAGAAAGTATGCAACTATATAAAACGTTGCTGAGAACTGACCATGACATTTAGCCACAGGGAGATCATTGGTGACCTTGACAATACTTTTTGGCGGGTAGAGCTGAAAAAGTCTTATTGCAATATTTAAAAGAACATGAAAGGATAGTAATGGACACAGTTTATGTAATTCTTTCAAAGAGTGTCGCTCTAGAGGAGAGCAGAGATACAGGGCAGCAGCTAGGAGGGGAAATCCTGTCACTCTTCTGCTCAAAAGCCTTTACTGGTTGCCTCCTGCCCACAGGTCAAGTCCAGATCCACTAACTTGGCATTTAGGACCCCCTACCACCACCACTTTCCAATAGACTCATGTGAACTTCCCTTTCCAGCCAGCAAGGATGACCATGTATCTTCACAATGCATCACCTACTCGTTCCAACTGAGTGCCAAGCATTGTGTCAGTGACCTAGGAGGAGCAAGCTCAGACCCTCAAAGAACCACCTCACAGTCTAGTGGAACAGCTGGACAGTCATGATGACAGACACATCTGTAAGGTCATCATTTGTAAGGTGTTCTGCTGCTAAAAGGTAGACAGAATAATTCAGCCTGAGGAAATCCAGGAACACTATGCAGTGGGATAACACCTGAACTCAACCAACAGGACTTTATACTGAAGCAGAAAGGCATGGAGAAATAAAACAGCACAAACTGGAATATATTTCCACGTGGCCGTAAAACAGGGTCTGACAGGGGTGGGTGGTAGAGGGTGACACTGGAAGGCAGGTTAGAGGAAAAGTTAGAAGGGATAACAATAATCCTAGCTAACACTCACTGAGTACTCACCATGTACCAGGCACTCAAACTGCACCACAAGCATTATCACAGTTTTCCCAACATTCCTATGAGGCGGACCCCATTCTGACCCTCATTTTACAGATGAGGAAAGGAAGACTCAGAAAGGTGAAGTCATGTGCTCACAGTCACACAGCTAGAACATGCTGAAGCTGACATGTGAACCTGGGAGTCTGACTCTGGGGTATGGACAGAGGCAGACCAGCAAGCAGAAAGAACCCTTTCTAGCAGGTGAGACCATTACTCACATACCAGGAGTCCAACTCAGGAGGTGGGGGCAAGGAGGGACAGGAAAGTGGAGAAGAGACAGGAAGCTGGGGTGGTGCAGGAGTGGAGACAAAGGGAAGGGAGGGAATCAAGGGGTACCACACAGGTGGAAATGAGAGGACAAAATAGCCAATCAAATCAGAGCTAAGTTTGGAAAGAAGAAAGAGGCAAGAAAAACTCAAGAGGCCCAGCTTGTACCAAAGGGTGGAAGTTGTAGCTATTAACAAAAATCAGCAAGGTTAGAAGAAATGAGGGGAGAGAAAGGCAGGGACAGGGAGAACCACTATACTGAATTCCAGATTTTTCTCCCTCTCCTGCCTCTGACCAGGGCTGTTCTGACTGAAAATTTTAAAAAAATAATAAAAATTTAAAAAGACATTTTTTAATAATTGGGGAAAATTAAATGTGGACTATGTATTAATAATATTAATTCTTAATTTTGCTAGCTAGGTATAAATGTTAAATTGCGGTTATGTGAAAACAAGAAGTCCTTAAGGTTAGAGATGCCTACAGAAATATTAGCAGGTGAAACGATATTTTTGGGATTTGCTGTAAACTACTCTAACAGGGAAAACAGTTAAGCGGGGCATTGGATGCAACAAGAACAGAAATGGAGTAAGGGATATGTTTATTTTTCATAAAAAACATAAAGAGCTTCCGTAAAGAAAACACTACGGAGCGGCTCTACTCTGTAACACATGGGGTCACTATGAGTTGAAACTGACTCAGCAATGGGTTTGCTTTTTTTTTTTTTTAAGTGTCTTAAAACTTTGAAGCGGGAAGGGGAACAAAAACCAAAACAAACAGCTAGCCCCTGGTTTCTCCAAATAAAAGCACAAATTATGTAATCTAACGCTTTGCTTCCTCCCCTGTAAAATAGGGATTTCAAGTCCTCTCTTGCACCTTGGTTGAAGGAATAAAACATGGCGGCGCTTTTAAAGCCCTGCACCTGGCACAGAACAAGCCCTCAGTGAAGGGCAGTTATTGCCATTTTTGTTTTCTCAGCACATGACAAGTCCTGAGCATGAACAGTTCTGGGAATGCTGGAGCAAGGATGGAGGTGTCCTGAATGAGGGCACCAGGGCTGAGGAATATTCTCCGTGAGAATCGTCACCCTGGAGGCCTAGTTTCCTGGGGGACCTGCTGAGGCTCTGAGCCCCAAACAGCGCACTGTAGGGCACAAGATGTCAAAGATGAGCAAAGGAAACCCAAAAGGTAAGTGGCACCCACCCAAGGCTGGGCTGTCAGGGGCCCGGGAGTGCTCCCTTTCCTCAGCAGGAGTCTTCTCTGGGCAGGGAGGGGCCTAAGGAGGCAGAACAACCGAAACGGGTCCAGGGATGTCACTGGAAATCCTCAAGCTACAGCAAGGTGGGCGCTCTTCTCTCTTAAAGGCATCAGGAACAGACCGGCCACAGAAGGAAATGGCTGCGGGCAGCTTCCTGGGGACAGCTGGGGTGTAGGCTGTGAACACTGCCTGCCCCGACAGGCTGCCGAGACTGAGCACGAAGCTGATCCTCTCTGTACCTCTGGAATCTTGTGGTTTTTTGTTAATGATGTAAGTTAACACTTGTTGAGCACTTAGTATTGATTTAGGAGATAATATTGGAGCCATTATTCCCGGTCCTAAAGTGTGACCCAGATGGAGCTGGACCCACGAGGACACATCAGCTGGGCCCTGAGGTATAAAGACAATAACTAGGACAATCTTGGAAAACACCTTTTATGGAAGGTTTCACATAAACAAATCAGAAAACACAGCACTAATGACCCACCTACTTTCCACTCTTAATCTTTTTTTATTAGCCTTTAGTAAATTGTAAGATTTGCTGGACCAACGAAGACCCTCGAGTGTTGTTACTGAAACCTGTACCAATGATTAAGAAAGATGATTAAAAATGTAGAATCACGTTCATTTAGCAGTTTTTAGCCAATCGGTGAAAAGGTGAAGATTTCAATGATTTTATCCATTTGCGACGTTAATATATACCGATGATTCCGTCACATTCCTCAGATTTGGGCAGACATTAGCTCTCGCAGCATGCCTGTCCGCGTCCCACTTTTGCCTTTTTGAATACACGCTGAATAAAACTTTCTTTTTGCTTTAGTAAACTCTATGATGTTTTTACCCTACAACAGTATATACCGGGGACTGTTCCAAACACTATGTGAGTTTTATCTCATTCTATCCTCACAACAGCCCAATGAAGTAGATATTTTTTACTCTCCTCAGTTTACAGATGAGAAAATTGAGGAAAAGTAATCATAGTGACACAACTATAAAGTGACAGAGCCTGGATGAAATCTCGCTGGGGAGGGCCATGCTCTTAAACAGTAAGGGCAGTGATGGCAAACCTGTGTGGGCTGTCAAGATTCTCCTGTGCATACATTTTGAGAGGAATCAGGATTGGCCGTGAGGTGGTTAACTGTGGAATCTAGGTGATGGGTCTATGAAGTTCAACCTATTCCTGGCTCTTTGAAATTTCTCCAAAATTAAAAAGTTAAAATGAGACTGAAAACCCCAAAGCTTAGCTACACCAGAGATGGGGGACTCTGTGACTCCTGTGGTCAATGACAGTCCCTGAGACCTTTGAAAAACTTGCCTAGTGAGCCCCAGCCTGACCTCCTCCAAGGCCTCAACCAAACTAAGGCGGTCAAGATCAGTACTGTCAAAGAGAAAAATTAGTAACAGACGTCTTATTTTGATTGTAAGGTTTTTCTTACCCATGAAACCAAATATTAACCTAAAAAAATCCTGACCAAAAATTAATCCTGCCATAAGCTTTTTTTTCCACCCAAAGTTGCTATCTTTTCCTTCCTGTTCAAAGCCAAGCTTAATTCAAATTTCAAAAGGTATAGTGGCTACAGATGGGTGGAGGGCCAGAGACCACCTTGTGAACTCATATCAGTAGCCAGTAGTGAAAGGGGGAGGGCAAGGTTCAAGCATGTTAAGATTAGCCAATGGCTGATCCTCTACTCTCCTTCCTGTCTGTAAGCCTCCTTGTAACTAGCCTACTTCCAGATATCTGCTTTTTTTTTGGAATCAGAATAGTCTCCCTATATGCATATAGAACAACTCTTCAGAATAAACCTTAAATTTCTATTTCTTTGAGTTTTAATTATTTTTAACATTTAACAGTACTTACACCCCAAGAACCAAAATGGCCACCCCACTCCCAGCCCAACGAGGGCAAGTTTGGTCAATCCGGTACACCCCTCACCCCGTCCTAGCAAACCCTAGGGGTAGTTGGGCCCTAAAAAAAGACTACTAGCCCCCATCCACTAAAACCCCGGAGGCACACTGCCCCTAGGGTGGCTTCCACCCTACTACCTGGGGAATATCAGATCCCAAAAAGCCTACTTATCCAACCTCACAAAACCCGAGGACTTAAGACATGACCCCCCAATTCCGCGATTTCGACCCAACCGAACCAGCCCCCAACCCACAAAAACCCTAGAAGGACAGGCCCGAGTCCGGCTCCCATCACCACCGGGCTTCACGGTCACAGCACTCTTGTCTGAGATGCGCGCCCACACCAAGATGAGACATCCGGGAGAGCACGGCCTGAGCCACGACAGCGCGTCCCCACCACTGCCCCCCAATTCCACCCCGCGCCATCCGCACCTTCCCCAGCCTCAGCCCCCAGCCCAGCCTTTCAGGATCTTCCTTGCCGCGAGGGGAAGGGCACGGATACAGGCAGGGTCCCACCGGACTCTCACTCACCAGCGCCACCAAAGAACACGGCGTCGCTCCAGCCACCAGCTGGGCATCTACTCCAGCAGCGCGCCAGGACTACCCTACCCAGAATCCTCCGCAGGGCGCCAGGACCACACCTCCCAGGCTGCTGGGTGGAACCAGCCGCACGCTGGCGGCCAGCAGTCCCACTGGCTTCTTCGGGAGCGGGTTGTGGGTAACTTGCACCGGTGACCTGGCCAATGGGCACTGTGGCAGCAGGAGTACCCTCTTTTTTCTTTAAACTACGTACGTAAGACGTGTGGAAAGCCTGGTGGCGTAGCTAACCAAAAGGTCGGCAGCTCGAATCCACCAGGAGCTCCTTGGAAACCCTATCGGGCAGTTCTGCTCTGTCCTGTTGGGTCTCTATGAGTCGGAATCAACTCCACAGCAACTGTGTTTTGTTTTTTGTTTTTTTTTAAAGACCTGTAGAGGTTGCCAGGTGAAGCTCCCTGCCGTGCCCCGCTCTCTAACGCTTCCACCTGAAAGACTACACTCCCCAGAGGCCCCTGCGGTGGCTTCTGCATCCGGTGCTGGGTCCACCACCCCCCCCCCACCTCCGCGCGCAGTGATGACGTGTAGGGGAGCGTCTGTTGAGCTTCTCGGGTTGGCTCGGGTCGTCGGTAGCAGTACCTGGTAGCTTACCGGTCTGGTCCGGATGGCGGTGGTGTCCGGTCTCCCGAGCTCCAGCTTTAGAATTGGAAATCTCCGGCCCGCATAGCCTCGTGCAGCTCACATATCCTTGAAACTCTAAGCTACTGGAAAGACAGGCTGGGAGAGGCAGAGCAACCCTCCCAAGATCTGTATTCTGACCTCACGCTGTCAACCCGAGCCCCGGTCTGCGGGTGTCCTAAACCATTTTTCTTCATACTGGAGTCCACAAAGTTAGGGGCAAACTCTCACCCATCTCCGGGAGAACAGGAGCCTCGCCCTGACATGAGAGCTTGGGGCTGAGCCCGCCGAAAGCTTTGCTCTCTGGTTCAGGGACCTGGTTGAGGACGGGACTGCGCTGGTGCCATCTGGATCGCCCCTTTCTTGAAACTTTGCTCTCCAAGAGACCACGAAAATGTTCTGGTTGCCCAGAAAGCTAGGGGAGATGAGAATTTCCGGCAATTCTTTCCTAGATCTTGGAGGATAAACCCATTTCCTTCTCTTGCCTTGAGGCTACCTTGTTCGCAGTAGGTTCAGCCCAGCTTTGGTCTCAGTGTCCCTCTTTGCCCCACCCGTCACCTAGTCATTCACCAAAAGGTTAGCTGTTAACACACATGGAATAATCAAAGTAACAATGCGAGGACGCCTATTTTTAAGTGTCCAGTGATGATTGCTGTAGGTCAAAGGCATGGAAGGCTGAGATCTCAGAGGTCTGGAGATAAGACACCAGGGAAGACTTCCAGGCTGAGGGGCTGCATAAGCTGCTCTGAGGGAGTTGGCAAAATGTAGAGTTGAAGAGGTTAAAAGGCAGGCAGAGTCTTAAGCTTTGGACCACTGGGCAGACTGCTCTGGCCACAGTAAGGGAAGTTTTCAGCCTTACAGTTAGGCTGATTTTCCATGCATATAGGCAAAGATGCCATCTAGCTGTCCACATGTGACAGATATGTTTGGTTTGGCCGGCCTCCTGTTTTATATTTGCATGCGTTCTTGACATTTAATAATTGGGAGTTTGTACCAAGGAATCTGGATTGCCTGCTTTCCAAAAACAGCCCTGCCCCTTTCTAGATCTCCTCTTTTGCTCACGGTACTTCCCCCCCCCCCAGCCCCATCCTGCCCCATATCCCATCTGAAATACTATTGCCCACTCCTCTTTTCTTAGCTCTTCTAAATCCTGTCCATCTGTTGCCAGGTGGAAACCCCAGGTTCTGCTCAGCGTGACACGTATCAGCCAATAAACAAGAGACCAAAGTGGGAGAGCAGAAAGGCGCCTTTATTTCGTTGCGCAAAGAAAGGAAACAGTCGGGGCTGCTGCCGCCAAGACTGCTCCTTGAGAGCAAGGGGAAAGATTACTTATAAGGGGTGTAGAAGTAGAAAGTTCATTCAGGTTACATCAGCAGCAGTCAATCATACTATGCAGGTCCAATGGGGTTTACATATAACTTCATGCATTACTAGGATTTTAATGTAAAGTTACGGGGTGTGCCCAGCAAAGGAACCAGGATTCTAATGCAAAGTTACAGGGCAAGCCAAGCAAGCTGTTCGAGGCAGTGGATTTTCTGTAGCCAGGGGAACTTTGTCTTATTCCCTCCTTTTTTTTTTTTTTTTTTGGACATTGGTCATTCAGGACCAGTGTCCACTATGAACTATAGCCTGGCTCAGAACTCTTTGGCATGTTCTAGGGGAGGGGGCAAATATTGGACACAGGCTTGAACAGTTGGCCTTTTTAACCAGGACATGCAGGCAGGGATATATTGTATGCAACAGCAGGAGCATATACCTATGATCATTATTAACACTATAAAAGCAACCAGTAATTTTAAACATTCTAGGTTGAGTAACCATGATGTCAGCCAGCTAAATCAGGACCTGAAAGCATCATTAATTGTTCAGTGGTCGCATGATCTCATTGCAGTTGTCTAACTACTGAACTCAGCTTTTTTTGGTCATGTTCAATCTGTCTAAATGCATTGACTAAAGAGCAAAAGCCAGCACTGGTTTATATGCAAACTTCTCCGTAAGAAGCTAACACTAGATCTAAGGCAACCCAATTTTGTAGAACCATGGTTTCAATGGAGTCTACTTCAGACTGCAAAGTCTAGGTCAAGATTTTGGTGGTATTGGTTACTGTCTCAAGTGACAAAGATACATTCTTAATGAACTGGTACAGGGTATGAATGTCATCATAATTCTTCCCAACCCCAAGCACTGGGAGTAGCACCCTCTGTGCCTTTTCCCAAGAACTTTTAGTAACATCTATAGTTTCTCTTATAAACCTATGGATACTTCTGGTGGAATGTAGAACCTCTTCTAGAGGAAGTAAATGTATGCCTCCTGCCCATGTCCAGCGCAGTGTACATGTGCCAGTATGATTACCTGGCCATGTCTTATAGGCTGAATGCCCACACAACCAATAAAGTCCTTGGTGTCTTAATGAGTAGGCTGTAGGGGGAAATTGGAAGACTGCTTTTATGATGCTTCAGTCGGTTACATTGTGCCCTAGTTTTTCTGACATAACCATGCTAATGCTGTCCCGTTTAAAAGACATGTTGGTATTGAATTTAGTCAATGTTTGGTTAGCATTGACCCAAGTAGTATTGCATTGTGGCCACTGTCCTGCTGTTGAGGCATTATAGGTAGGATGCCACTGTATGCACCAAGCTGCTGGATAGTCAGACCTCACAGTGGTGTATTGGACTCTTGTCTAGGGTTTTGTTTTTATTTATTAATTGTGCCCCCTCTTTTATCCAGTAAGTTGGATGGAGAGGTACAGGGATTATGGGTAATCCTTGCCCTACATATGAAGGGGAGTGTGAACAAATCCAGCAATTACTAGCCCATGCAGTATGGTTTACAACTGCCTGGTGCAACCTATTAAGAACATTGAAATCCCATCCAGCATTTACACATAGGGCAACTTCTAGGAATAACCACATCACCCTGTTCATGGTTGATTTTGCTCACTCAAAGGTCTACAGCAATCTAACTTGTTCAAGTAGAGTATACAAGTATAGGAAACAATACTAACACCAAGGTTATTAGCAGTGTTAAGGGTCTTTGCCGGGGGGCAGGGGTCTCACCCATGCAGAAAGGTGTCGGGAAAACATGTATGTAAGGTCCTCAACTGGCTCACAAGTCCAGTTCTCACAGTTCTGGCGAGTCTGTCCCTCGGCATTTGGCGGGATGATTTTCTTTACTTGAGTATGGTGGATCCAAGCTTTGAGCCAGTGGTCTCCAGGCATTGCCCCAGTTCGCTGGCCCCTGGGGGCGCTTCAGCAGTGTTTTTGGGATTATTTTTTGAGCAGGTGGGCAGCTCTTTTCCACCACCGAAATAGTGGTGTGGACCTTTGGTTCAGTTAAATGTCTGTTAGCCCAATCATAAAGTCTATCAAGTCCATAATGGCTGGACTGATGGGCTTTCTGTAGGATAGGGTGCTTTAGTTTTGATGGAATGAAAATCTTTCCATGGGGAGTGTACAGTCATCCATCCTTGTTTAGAGTGCCCCCCCCCCGGCCCCGGTCTTGGCAATGTCTTTATCTTGTTGGGAATAGTCCGAGTGGGGTCAGGTGTTGGTAACTCCAAATAAGGAATTAGCAGGGCTACTCTGATAGGTTTCTGTTGGATTGCAGCTTTCTTTGCTGCTGCAGTCTGCTTTGTAATTACCTGTGGGCACCGTGGTGTCCCCTTTCTGATGTTTTTTGCAGTATACTACTGCTCCTTGGGTGGGTAGGAGAACGGCTTGTAAAAGTTGTAAGATCTCTCGAGAATATTTAATGTCTTTACCTCCTACTATTAGAAGCCTTGTTTCCTTCTAGATTGCCCCATGTGCGTGCAATACCCCAGATATGTACTTGGAATCAGTATAATAGCTGCTCACTTACCTTTGGGGATTTTAAGGGCCTGCAGCATGACAATGAGCTCAGCCTTCTGGGCAGAGGTACCTGGGGGAAGAATGTTAGCCTCTAGAACCTCCTCCAAAGTGACCACTGCATATTCAGCATTTCTTTCCATGTAACTGCTTCCATTGGTGATCAGTTTATGGTGTGTGTTTTGGAGCAGCTGGTCAGTGAGGTCAGGCCAACTGGCATACACCAGGTCAGTGGTCTTTAGGCAATCATGTTCTTTTTCTTGCTTTGGCAAGGTGGGCAGTAGGGTGGCCAGGTTTAAACAGGTGGTTTCTCATAGGGTGATGGCTGGGTCATCTAACAGTACTGCTTGGTACTGGGCCATTAGCCTCAGGGAGATCCAATGTAACCCTCTCGGCTCTAAGATGGTCAGAACCGAGTGGGGCACGGTCACCCAGAGATGTTGGCCAAGGGTGAGTTTCTCGGCTTCTTTGAGGATTAATACTGCTGCCACTACTGCCTGAAGGCATGCTGGCCATCCTCTGGTGACTGAGTCTAAGTGCTTTGAGAAGTATGTCACTAGCCACTTCCAAGTCCTGAGAGTCTAGGTAATTATCCTGGCCACCACTCTGGCGGACTCATCTACAAACAAGTCAAGAGGTTTATTCATACCGGGGCCTCTATCAACTTTGTTTTAATGGTATCAAAAGCCTGTTGCTCTGTCCCAGTCCATTCTAAGTGATCTGTGTCTTTTCCCTCTAAGGCTTGGTATAAAGGTGTGGCAATAAGTCCAAAATTTGGGATCCAGAAGTGGCAAAAACCAGCCATTCCCAAAAAACCTTGGCGCTGTCTCCCATTGGTAGGGGCTACCAATCTACAGATAGCGTCTTTTTGGGTGGGGAGGAGTTCTCATTCTCCTTGTCTGACTTTAAAACCCAGATTAATCACCTCCTTTTGGTTGACCTGAGCTTTTTCTTCTGAGACTTGATACCCTGCATTTCCCAGGAAGTTCACAACTTTTATGGTGTTCTAGACTGAGTCATACTCACTGGGACTGGTGATTAATAGGTCATCCACATATTGGAAGACACCTTTGGTCAGGATTGGTTATCTCAGTTCTTGGGCCAACGCTGATCCAAAAAGGTGCTGTTTTTAAAGCGCTGTAGGAGGATTTGCCAGCACAGCTGATATTTCTGTCCTGTTCCTGGGTCCTCCCACTTGAAGGTGAAAATTTCCTGAATTTTCTCCTCCACTTGGATGAAAAAGAAGGCATCCTTCAGGTCTAGCACAGTGTACCTGGAAAAGGTGGGTGACGAGGTTGACAGCAGGGTATACGGGTTGGGAATGTTACCTGTGGCTGTTACCTGGTTGATGGCTCACAGATCCTGAACTAACCGGTATTCTCCATTTTTCTTCTTCAGCAGCAGGATGGAGGTGTTGAACTGTGACTGACATGGTCTGAACAGTCCATGTTTCAGGTATCTGGTGATGATTTTTGCCAGTGCCTGTCAGGCCTCCACCCAGATGAGGTATTGTTTAAGTTGGGGGATTATGCTGGGTAGGAGCTCAACTACCACAAGGGGAATGTTTTTGCTGCATCCTGGCACCTTATTGGCTCATACCCACAGGACCAGAGCATCCTTAATGTTTGGCCTACCAATCCTTGGTAGTGTCTTTCTGTGCTATAAGTGGTGGGTGACTCAGCAGTAAGGGCCATCTGCAGTTGCCATCCATTCTCTGGTGGTACTGCATCTGCATGATCCCTTTATCAAGAGAAGTTTTTGCCTGCAGTTTGCACAAGTCTCTTAACAGCAGGGGAATGGGACAGTTGGGCATGTAGAGAAAAGAATGTGTTAATGATTTCCCTTGTATGGAGCAGGTTAGAGGCTGGAGGAAAGGAGGATTCTCCCTCTTTCCTGAGACTCCCATGACCAACACAGTTTGTTTCATTGGAGCTGTCTTTTCCTGGGTCAGGACAGAGTGGGTTGCTCTGGTATCCACTAGAAACCATACAGATCCCCCCACCCTTCATTATAACCAGAGGCTCAGGTGGAGGACTCGCCCCTGGTCCTTCTCAATCTGAGACTTCTCCCATTGGCATCATGGGGCACTGGGCAGCCCCAGGGTCTTTCTTATCTCTGAGTAGGAATTTAGGGCATTCTCTCTTCCAGTGTCCTCTCTCTTTGTACCACGTACACTGGTCTCGACTTAATGGGGATTGGAGCCTCTCACCTTGCTCTCTTCAGGGACCCTCCTCTTCTTGGACCGCTGGGAGACAGGTCATTTCCCCACAAGCAGCAGCCAGAAATGTGGCCTGTCTCTTCTGATTGGTGATTTTTCTCTTTTCCTGTTCCCAGTCCGATTGGAATATACCTAGTAAGCAAGCTCAACAAGCCATGAGATCCCTAACTCCACTCCTCCCTCGAGTTTTTGGAGTCTGTATATCTGGGACACTCTGCCCAATAAAAATCATATTCACCATGTGAGCGTTTTCGGGACTCTCAGGGTTCGTGTCTGCGAACTGTCCAAAAGCCTCATAAATTCTTTCCAGAAACTTAGAGGGATCTTTGGTTGGTTCTTGTTTGATCCCGTATATTTTGCTAAGGTTTTTTTTGTTTAGGCACCTCTTGCTTCAACCCTTCTAAAAGGCACTCCCTATGATAAGCAAGGCCAGTCCGTCCCTCAGCTGTATTCTGATCCCAGCCAGGGTGCCCCACAGGGAAAGTCTCTGCCCCTAGCTGATTTGCTGCCTGTACTTTGTGGCATGTGTTGGCCTCGGTCCTAGCCTTTTCTAGGTCCAAGCACCTTCCTTCTGGGATTTGGAGTACATCTAGTAGTGCCTGACAATCTGCCCAATTAGGGTTATGCTTCTAAGGAGCATTCTGACTGTACTTCTTTAAGACAGACCTGTTCGTTCTTCTGGCAGTCCATGGTATAGTCAGTATTCTTTGCCAACACCATAATTCTAAGGCATCAGTTCTTCTGTCTTCTTTATTCATTGTCCAGGTTTCGCATGCATACGAGTTGATTGAAAATACCATGGCTTGGGTCAGGCACACCTTAGTCCTCAAGATGAAATCTTTGCTTTTTAACACTTTAAAGAGGTCTTTTGCAGCAGATTTGCCCAATGCAGTGCATCGTTTGATTTCTCGACTGCTGCTTCCATGGGTGTTGATTGTGGATCCAAGTAAAATTAAATCCTTGACAACTTCAATCTTTTCTCCGTTTATCATGATGTTGCTTATTGATCTAATTGTGAGGACTTTTGTTTTCTTTATGTTGAGGTGTAATCCATACTGAAGGCTATAGTCTTTGATGTTCATCAGTAAGTGCTTCAAGTCGTGTTCACTTTCTGCGGGCCAAGTTGTGTCGTCTGCATATCGCAAGTTGTTAATGAGTCTTCCTCCAATCCTGATGCTGCATTCTTGTTCATATACTCCAGCTTCTTGAATTATTTGCTCAGCATTCAGTTGAATAAATATGGTGAAAAGATTACAGTGCAATGAGTTACTTAATATGACCCTTCCAACCATGGTCTTTATGACTCACACACAATGACTGAGGGGGACTGTCTATGTTGGAATCTCTGGAGAAGCAAAACCAGTAAAGCATATAAATATGTATATAGAGAGATTGATGTCAAGGAAATGGCTCATGCAATTGTACAGGCTGGAAGTCCCAAGTCTGTGGGTCAGGATAGAGGCTTCTCCTGATTCACATAGCTGCAGGGGCTGGCGAACCCAAGATCAGCAGGTTAGAGAGTAGGGCTCTTGCTCACAGGCTGTGAAGATCAATGAATCCCAAGATTGTCAGGGAAGACCACAATGCTTCTCCTGATTCACGTAGCTGCAGGGGTTGGCAAACCCAAGATCAGCAGGTCAGAGAGCAGGGCTCCCACTCACAGGCTGTGAAGATTGATGAATCCCAAGATCAGCAGATGAGATGCTAGCTCAAGTCCCAAGAACCAGAGGTCAGATGAACAGAAGGCAGCTGCAGGATCCAGCACGAGCAAAAAGCCAGAATGTCTGCTTATATTCGGATACAGGCCACAACCCCAAGGAAACTTCTTTCAATTGATTGGATACTCACAGCAGATCCTATCATGGGAGTGATCACATATAAACACTGAGAGTCATGGCCCAGTGAAGTTGACACATATTCTTAACCATCACAGGAACTATGCAAATAAGGTATATGGAACCTGTCTGTCATGGTTGGAGTTATGTGTCAACTTGACTAGGCCTCGATTCCCAGTATTGTATGGTTATCCTCCATTTTGTGATATGATGTAATTATCCTAATTATCCTCCATTTTATGTGTTATAAATCCTGACCTCTACATGTTAATGAGGCAGGATTGGTATGGCGTGTATCTTGAGTCACAGCCTGCAGGAGGGTATGACTCAGTTTCCACCCTTATTCAAGTTATGCCCTTCCTTGGGGTGTGGCCCATATCCAGGGTATATATGTGGGTGCCCTGGCAGGGTTCTCTCTCTCACTTTGGATCCTGCATCCAGTTCATGATTGACTGCTGGTTTTGGACTTGAGCTAGTGGTCTGCCATCTGACCTGTCAATTCTGGGATTCTTCGGCTTCCACAGCCCCGTGAGCCAGTGGCCTATCATCTGACCTGATTTGCCAGATTCTGCAGCCTTGTGAGCCAGCATCCTGTGGTCTGACCTGCCAATTTGGATTTGTCAGTCTCTGCAGCCATGTGGGTCAGGAGAAGCCTATGCCTGACCCATGGATTTGGGACTTGCCAGCCTCCAACCACATGAGACATTTCCTTGATATGGTTTGTGAGTTCTGTGAGACATTGCAGTACGGTACCCAAAGATGGTAGGGAGAGTACTGAGGGGAGAAGGGGTAGTTGATGTTAGAGATGATGGAGTGGTACAGCAATTTGGAAGAGTTGGACATTTGGAACATCTTTAACCTCCACCTCATAGGAAACAGCTTTGTGTTGATCCTTATAAAAGAAATTATTCATTTAGAGTACAACCCTGATGCACACCTTTCCTGATTTTAAACCATGCAGTATCCCCTTGTTCTGTTGGAATGACTGCCTCTTGGTCTATGGACAGGTTCCTCATGAGCACAATTAAGTGTTCTGGAATTCCAATTCTTCACAATATTATCTGTAATCTGTTATGATCCACACAGCTGAATGCCTTTGCATAGTCAATAAAATACAGGTAAATATCTTTCTGGTATTCTCTGCTTTCCACCAAGATCCATCTGACATCAGCAATGATATCCTTCATTCCACATCCTCTTCTGAATCCAGCTTGAATTTCTGGCAGTTCCCTATCGATATGCTTGCTACAACCACTTTTGAATTATCTTCAGCAAAATTTTACTTGCATGTGATGTTAATATCATTCGATAGTTTCTGCATTCTGTTGGATCACCTTTATTTGGAATGTGCACAAATATGGATCTCTTCCAGTTGGGTGGCCAGGCAGCTATCTTCCAAATTTCTTGGCATAGATGAGTGAGTACTTCTGGTGCTGCATCCCTTTGTTGAAACATCTCAATTGGTATCTCATCAATTCCTGGATCCCTTTTTTTCGCCAAATGCCTTCAGTGCAGGTTGGATTTCTTCCTTCAATACCATCAGTCCTTGATTATATTGATTATATGCTACCTCCTGAAATGGATGAACATCGACTAATTGTTTCTGGTGATTCTGTGTACAGTGATTCTGTGTATTTCTTCCATCTTCTTTTGATGCTTCCTGCATCGTTCAATATTTTGCCCTTAGAATCCTTCAGTATTGCAGCTCGAGGCTTGAATTTTTTCTTCAGCTCTTTCAGCTTGAAAAATGCTGAGCATGTTACGGGCCATTTTAGGGTTTGTTTCTGTTAACTGCCTTTTTAGTCACCTATGGTTCATGCTTTCCTGCTTCTCTACACATCTAATAATTAAAATTTTTTTTATACTGGACATTTTTGTTGATACAAGACTCTAGATTCTTTTATATTCCTCTGAAGAGTGTTTGTTGTTATTGTTGCTGTCCTGGTAGGCAGTTTAATTACTGGATGATCATTTTGAACTTGCATAGTCTTCATTTTATGCTTTAGTAGGATAGATCTTTGGGAAGTTCAAAGTGTTCACCAAGCCCCTCTAACTTGGCAGGACTCAGACTCCAAGTTCTTTCATCCATGCAGATATTCTTAAGGCTTGATTTTAGTTTCTGTTCAAGGATGTCTAGAGAAGACTTATACTATAAGATGTAGTCTTTACTCCTATGGAATGGTGTCTTAGTTATCTAGTGCTGCTATAACAGAAATACCACAAGTGGATGGCTTTAACAGACAGGAGTTTATTCTCTCACAGTTTAGGAGGCTAGAAGTCCTAATTCAGGGTGCCAGCTATAGGGGAAGGCTTTCTCTCTCTGTTGGTTCTGGGGGAAGGTCCTTGTCATCGATCTGTCCCTTGTCTAGGAGCTTCTCGGCACAGGAACCCTGAGTCCAAAGGAAGTGCTCCACTCTCAGCACTGCTTTCTTGATGGCATGAAGTTCCTCTCCTCTCTGCTCTATTCTCTGTTTTATATCTGAAGAGATTGACTCAAGATACAACCTAATCTTGTAGATTGAGTTCTGCATCATTAACATAACTGCCTCAAATCCTGCCTCATTAACATCATAGAGGTAAGATTTAAAACACATAGGAAAATCACATCAGGTGACAAAATGGTGGACAATCACACAATACTGGGAATCATGGCCTAGCCAAGTTGACACACATTTTTGGGGTACACAGTTCAATCCATGACAAATGGCTTCTCTGGTTTCTCAGCTGAATGACAAGGGTATTAATAAGGTTCTGGTGGGCCAGAACGCTTAGAACTGCCAGCACTGCTCCTTTCTCTTTTCAATCCCATATGTTATGAATTGAATTATATCCCTTAAGAAGATATGTTGAAGTCCTAACCCTGTACCTGTGAATGTGGCCTTGTTTGGAAATAGGTTTTTTCTTTTGTTATGAGTTAACTTAAAGGAGGTCATACTGGAGTGGTGTCTTATAAAAGGGGAGAAAAGACATGTAGAGAGTCAAACACAGAGGGATGAGAGATACCATGTGATGGCAGAGGCAGATGCTTCTATAAGCAGCAAAAGAATGCCAAAGATTGTTGGCAGCTACTAGAAACTAGGAGAGAGGCATGGAAAAGTTCCTCTCGCAAAGTCCCCAGAAAGAATTGACATGACCGAGACCCTGATATAGATTTCTAGCCTCTAGAACTGTGAGAAAATAAATTTCTGTTCTTTAAAGCCACCCACTTTGTGGTATTTTGTTATGGCAGCCATAGGAAGCTAAGACACCATAGCAGCTATTCTCTGATTATCCTTGCATGGTTTTCCTGTACAGGCCAAGCCCCGCCTCAGCCAAGGACTTACAGAAACCCCTCTCTGTACAGCTGTTTCCTCTCCAAGATCTGCCCTACAAAATTCAATTGCTTCCTCAGCTCAGTGGGAACAGTATGTTCTGCTTGGCCCTACTGCTGTGTACCATGGTCAGGAAATTGTGTGCTGGCTAATATTTTTTTGTTATATTTGGATAAATGCTTCTGAATAATAAAGTTCAATAACAAGCCAGTTGGTTGTCCCAGGTAGGACAAACTCACCATGACATGGTTTGGCCAAAGAGAAAGCTGGTTGAAGGATTCTCTACAAATGTTAGTTATACTACTTTTGTTCCTGTTCCTAATTATTGCAGCTGTCAAGTGTATTTTTAACAGGGTATTAAATACCTTGGCAAGCTACCAACCCATCAGTTCAAACCAGGTGATTCTATATCAAAAGGAAACTGAAGCAACTCTGACAGAAACAACAACAACAACAAAAAATCCTATGAGAATGACACCAAAACCGTGTATGGGGATATAGTATTGAAAACCTGATGATTTAATTATTGTTTGTGTTGTCATCTCATCATTTTGGGAAAAGAAAGGTCCAAACAGAAGGAAAATAAAACAATTTTCATTTACAACAACACTTGTTTAGAAGATGATAAAACTGAATGTTGTCTTCCTATAGCTCAATCTATTAAAGAACCATGAATTTTGAATGATCTCAGTAGGCCAAAACCTTCTTGGATCTAAGTGAAGAATTTTTCTATGGAAATGGAAAAACCAATCCTCAACTTTATGTGGATTGGAAAGAGACCCTGAATAGCTAAAGCAATGTTGAAAGAGAAGAACAAAGTAGGAGGACTCACACTTCCTGATTTTAAAACATATTATACATCTGCAGTAACCAAAACAACGTGGTACTGGCCCAAAAGCTTGTCTGGCCCATGAACTCAAAAAAACCTAACCATGAAAACAAATCACAAGAAAATGCAAGAGGATCTCGGGGAACATCTAGCTCAATTGGCATGACACAACTTATAAAGACAATGCTCTACATTCTACCTTGGTGAGTAGTGTCTGGGTCTTAAAAGCCTGTGAGCGGCCATCTAAGATCCTCCACTGGTCTCATCCCTTCGGGAGCAAGGGAGAATGAAGAGAACAGGATACAAGGAAA
>NW_004443978.1:10083297-10093326 GCF_000243295.1 Trichechus manatus latirostris
CATCTTAAGTGAGAATAACAGCACAATTGGAAGAGCGTAGTCAATGTCACTGAATTGTGCATGTAGAAATTTTTGAAATGGTGTACCTTTGGCTATGTGTATTTTCACCAAAAAAAAAAAAAAAAGGTTGAGAAGTTAGAGGGTTGATATGTTGTGGGGTTGTTAACCAAGGTCATAAAACAACGTGTACTTCTGTTTCATGAGAAAGTATTTGTTCTGTAAGCCTTCACCTGAAGTACAGTAAAAAAATAAAAAAATAAATGCAAGAGGAGCATCTGTAGCATGTGCTGCATCTCTAGCATGAACTTCTGCTATAACTGTATCTCAATATACTTCCACTTAGGTGTCATCAATATATATACAACAATATATAACAATAAGCACATAGACCAATGGAATAGAACTGAGAGTCCAGAAATAGTCCCACACCATAGTTCTATGATCAACTGACTTTTGACAAGCATCCTAAGTCCATTCAATGGGGAGAGAAGAGTCTCTTCAATAAATGGTGTTGGGAAAATTGGATATCCACATGCAGAAAAATGAAACAAGGTCCATGCCTCACACCATACACAGAAGCAAATTCAAAATGGTTTAAAGACCTAAATGTGCAAACTAAAACCATAAAATTCTTAGAAGAAAACGCAGGGACAAGGCTGTTGGGTCTAACATTTAACAATGGCTTGTCTAATATAATAACAAAAGTACAAACAGCAAAAGACAAAATAAGCAAATGGGACCGCATAAAAATAAAAACTTATTCATCAAAAAACTTATAAAAAGTGAAAAAACAAGCCACCAACTGGGAGAATATCTTTGAAAACTATGTATCAAATGAGAATCTACTAACCAAAATGCATATAAAACTTTGACAACTTGACAAAAAGAGACAAATAACCCAATTATAAAATGGGCAAAGGACTTGAATAAACATTTCACCTGAGAGGACATTCAAATGACCACCAAACACATGGAAAGATGCTCAGTGTCATTAGCCATCAGAGAGATGCAAATCAAAACCACAATAAAAAAAAAAAAAAAGCACAATGAGATACCATTTCACTCCGAATAGGATGGCTAAGATAAAACAAAACAAAACAGAAAATTACAAATGTTGGCGAGGATGTGGGGAAATTGGAAACTTTATTTATTGCTGGTGGGAACGAAAATGGTACAGCTATTGTGTAAAACAGTGTGGCAATTCCTCAAAAAACTAAAAAATAGAACTACCACATGACTCAGCAATTCCACTCCTAGGTATATACCCAAAAGACTTGAAAGCAGAGACTCAAACAGTTGTACACAATGTTCAAAGCAGCACTATTCACAATTGCCAAAAGGTGGAAACAACCTAAATGCCCATCAACAGATGAATGGATAAACAAAATGTGTACATATGTACAGTGGAATAGTACTCAGCCAGTAAGGGAAATGAAGTCCTGATACATGCTACAATACGGACGGAGCTTGAAGACGTTACTTTGAGTGAAGTAAGTCAATCACAAAAGGGCAATATTGTATGACCTCACTTATATAAAAAGACAAGAACGGGAAAATGTATAGAGACCATAGTTTATTAGTAGTTACCAGAGGTGTGAGGGAGGGGAAAGGGAAGTGTTATTGCTTATGGAGTACTGAGTTTCAGTTTACAGTGATGGAAAAATCACATTGATTAAGGGTAGGGTTGCACAGCCAATTATTGTAAGTGCTGTCAACAAGTTTGAATTGGCTGTAAAAAGTTGAATTGGCAAAAGCTGTGTGATACACATATTTACAGCAACAACAGCTGAGGCTGCTTATGTACAACCAAACTCCTCATGGGATTTTTCTTGGTTTGGAGGTTTAGCTCATGGTTTCATGGGACATCCCAGTTAATGCGTAGTGCTTCTGCTCTACCTCCTAGTTCATTGCATAGTGCCTAGGGTCTTAAAAGCTTGCAAGCAGCCGTCCAGCTACAGCAACTGGTCTCTGTTCAACTGGAGCAACAAGGAAGGAGAGTCAGATAAATGGAATGTGTGGCTAATTGCCTCCATGCACAACTGCCTCCTTTGTCATGAGTCCAGAAGAACTGGATAGTGCCCAGCTACCATTACTGAACATTTTGATCAAAGATTTCATAGAAGAATCCTGATCAAACGGGGAAATAGACAGAACAGAATTTCAAGTTCTCATGAAATCTAGATTTCCTGGAGCCGTGTAGGCTGAATGAAACCCTGAAACTATTGCTCTTGAGATACTCTTTAAACCTTAAACCAGAAATATCCCATGCAGTCTTCTTAAAACCAAACAGTAATTTAGCTTAACTAGTAAAGAATGTCTGCCTTGAGCATTGTGCTCTTTTAAGAGCAATCTATATGGAATCAAAATGACAACAGTAACTTAAAAGATTAAATAGGAACCAGTGAGTTTATGTTAATAGGGGAGGAACAACTTGGAAAGAGGGTGAGAATGGTTGCACAACTTGAAGAGTAATCAATGTCACTGAATTGTACATGTAGAAATTGTGGTGTCTGTTCTGCTGTGTATATTCTCAACAGCAACAACAAAAATAAAATAAATTATTTTTTAAAAAGAGCTAAAACCATAAAACTCTTAGGAGAAAATATAGGAGTAAAACTTCATGAACTTGCACTTGGCAATAGATTCTTAGATATGAAACCAAAAGCCCAAGTAACAATAGACAAAATAGATAAACTGAACTCATTCAGTACATGACCCAGTCTACGATCAGGTTTAGTTGTCATGTCTATAGTGTCGTTTAATCTGGAGCATTTCCTCAGTTTTTCTTTGTCTTTTATGACTATGATGGCTAGTTTTGTCAGTTAACTAACCCGAGGCAAATTATTTAGTCAAAAGCTAATTTTGGTGTTGCTGTGAAGGTATTTTGTCAATGTGGTTAACTTCTACAGTCAATTGACTTTTTTTTAAATTCTACTTTAGACGAAGGTTTACAGAACAAGTAGTTTCTCATTAAACAGTTAGTACACATATTGTTTGATGATATTGGTTAACAACCCCATGACACGTCAACACTCTCCCTTCTCGACCTTGGGTTCCCTACTGTGATGGTTAAGATTGTGTGTCAGCTTGACTGGGCCATGATTCTCAGTGTTTTAATGTGATCACTCCCATGATTGAATATACTGTGAGTAGCCAATCAAATGAAAGGGAGTCTTCTTGGGGGGGTGGCCTTCATCTGAATATAAGCAGACATTCTGGCTTTTTGTTCACTCTGGATCCTGCGGCTGCCGCCTATCGTCTCATCTCCAGTTCTTGGGACTTGAGCTGTCAGCTTATCTGCCGTACTTGGGATTCATCAATCTTCACAGCCTGTGAGTGGAGCCCTGCGTTCTGACCTGCCGATCTTGGGTTCGCCAGCCCCTGCAGCTATGTGAATCAGGAGAAACCTTGTGGTCTTGCCTGCCGATCTTGGAATTCATCAGCCTTCACAGCCTTTGAGTGGGAGCCCTGCTCTCTGACCTGCTGATCTTGGGCTCACCAGCTTCTGTCGCTGGGTGATTTGGGAGAGTCCCTGATACACGGACTTGGGACGTTCTAGCCTCTACAATCACATGAGCTGTTTCCTTGATATAAATCTCTCTATATATTTATATATTTTTACACTTTACTGGTTTTGCTTTTCTAGAGAACCCAGCCTAAGATATTTGGTACCAAGACTGGTTCTAGAGAAACAAAATTGTAAGGATGAGTTTTCTAACCTGGTTCTCAAGTCTGGTTAGTCTTAAAGATGTTGATGACTCTGCTTCCAGCAGTAAAGAGGCCACTGCTAGTCCATGGAGTGAGATGGCGATACAAATACACAAAATATCACCATCAGTAGATCAGGTATTGGTGAAAGGCAAGGCTCAGGGTGAACACTTGTAATATCTTTCTACAGCTTTGTCAGAATGAGAAGTATAAGGAAGCTGGTTGGTTTGTCCTACTTTCCTTAGACAAACTGCTGAAAGAAACAGATGTGCTCAGGGCTTCCGAGTTAAAGCTCAAGTGCTGCATACATGACCTCAAGGCTTCCACTTGTGCTTTGAAAGAAAGCCTTATTTCTTGTAGTAACAGAGCTCAAATTCCTGAAAACCAAACCCAGAGTCTTACTGTAAGAGTGGCTGAATTACAACGCCAGCTCAATTGCCAACCTCCAGAGGTGTCTGAAGTTAAACTAAGGCATTGATTGGGAAGAAATGGGATCCTGAAACTTGGGATGGGGACATATTGGCAGATAATCAGGAAACTGGGGACACTGAGCCCATAAATTCTATTGAATCACTCCTGCCGGCAGAACCATTCGCATCTGAAGAGATTACTTCATGCTTGTCTGCTAAACCAACCTTCCCAGAAAAACCACTAGCCCCTCCACTCCCATCTAATGAGATTAGCCCTAGCCCAGTTGCCTGTAAAGAATCCTTGCCTGAGTCATTGCCTGGGGCATCGCCTGAGGCAGATGCTTTACAAGACAATGCTGAATGTTCTCAAAACAATTCTACACTACCGATTCTGGCTTCTAGACCTATAACTAGGCTTAAGTCCCAGCGAGCCCTAAAAGGTGAAGTACAAAGTGTGACCCAGGAGGTATGCTACACTCCAAAAGAACTACTTGACTTTTCTAATATGTACAAACAAAAACCTGGGGAATATGTGTGGGAATGGCTATTCAGGGTGTGGGATAATGGTGCAAGGAACATAAAGATGGATTAGTCTGAGTTTATTGATATGGGTCCACTAAGCACAGATTGTTTGTTCAATGTTTCAGCTAGAGAAGTTAGGAAAGGATCTAATAGTTTGTTTGGTTGGGCTGCTGAAGCATGGATTATGAGGTGGCCTACACTAAATCAAATTGAAGTACCAGATCTGCCTTGGTATACGGTAGAAGAAGGTATCCAAAGGCTTAGGGAAATTGGCATGTTAGAGTGGATTTATCAAGTTAGACCCACACATGGAGTGCCCAGAGGACACACCTTTTACCACAACTGTGAGGAACAAATTTGTGAACGGAGCTCCAGTATCCTTGAAGACTGCTGTGATTGCTATTTTATGTAAATCAGATTTGACAGTAGGAACTGCCCTAACTGAATTAAGACACCTAACTACAATGGGGCTGATTGGACCCCGTGGTAGTAGGGGCCAAGTGACTACACTCAATCGACAAAGACAAGGTGGGTGTGGCTACAGTAATGGACAGAGGAATCAAAACAGTAATCAAAATAGTCTGACTCGTATGGACTTATGGCGTTGGCTACTTACTCATGGTGTCCCTAGGAGTGAAACAGATAGGAAATCTACTAAATATTTACTTGATCTATACAAACGGATGAATTATAGGTCAGGTGAACAGCAGTCTATCTTGAATTGCCAGAATAGAGGGTCACGGTCCCTCAATCAATTCCCAGATTTGAGCGAGTTTAAAGACCCACAACCCCTTGAATGAAGGGGAGGGTGGGTCTCCTTGAGGAAGGACTCCAATACACTGCCAAAAATTTTTGCTGTTAATCTTTCTCCTAGCCTTCCCCAAAGGGATCTATGGCCTTTTACGAGAGTGACTGTTCACTGGTGAAAAGGAAATAATCAGACTTTTGGGGGATTACTGCATACTGGCTCTGAACTGACACTAATTCCAGGAGACCCAAAACATCACTGTGGCCCACCAGTCAGAGTGGGGGCATATGGAGGTCAGGTTATTAATGGAGTCTTGGCTCATATCCATCTCACAGTAGATCCACTGGGTCCCTGAACCCATCCTGTAGTGATTTCCCCAGTTCCAGAATGCATAATTGGAATAGATATACTCAACAACTGGCAGAACCCCCACGCTGGATCCCTGACAAATAAAATAAGGGCTATTATGGTAGGAAAAGCCAAGTGGAAGCCATTAGAACTGCCTCTACCTAGGAAAATAGTAAACCAAAAGCAATACTGCATTCCTGGAGGGATTGCACAGCTTACTGCCACCATCAAGGACTTGAAGAATGCAGGGGTGGTGATTCCCACCATATCCCCATTCAACTCGCCTATTTGGCCTGTGCAAAAAACAGATGGATCTTGGAGAATGACAGTAGATTATTGAAAACTTAACTAGGTGGTGACTCAAATTGCAGCTGCTGTTCCAGATGTAGGTTCACTGTTTGAGCAAATTAATACATCTCCTGGTACCTGGTATGCAGCTATTGATCTGGCTGATGCCTTTTTCTACATACCTGTTTCAAAGCACTACCAGAAGCAGTTTGCCTTCAGCTAGCAAGGCCAGCAATACACCTTCACTTGCCTACCTCAGGGCTACATCAGCTCTCCAGCCCTGTGTCATAATTTCGTCCCCAGGGACCTTGATCACCTTTCGCTTCCACAATATGTCACACTGGTCCATTACATTGATGACATTTTGCTGATTGGACCTAGTAAGGAAGAAATGTCAATGACTCTGAACTTATTGGTAAAACATTTGTGTGCTAGAGTGTGGGAAATTAATCCCGCAAAAATTCAGGCACCTTCCACCTCAGTGAAATTTCTAGGGTCCAGTGGTGTAGGGCATGTCGAGACATTCCTTCAAAAGTGAAGGATAAGTTATTGCATCTGGCTACTCCCACAACTAAAAAGGAGGCACAACGTCTAGTGGACCTCTTTGGATTTTGGAGGCAACATATTCCTCATTTGGGTGTGCTACTCTGGCCTATTTATCAAGTGGCTCAAAAAGCTGCTGGTTTTGAGTGGGGACCAGAACAAGAGAAGACTCTGCAACAGGTTCAGGCTGCCATGCAAGCTGCTGTGCCACATGCACCGTATGATCCAGCTGATTCAATGATGCTTGAAGTGTCAGTGAGAGATAGAGATGCTGCTTGGAGTCTTTGGCAGGTCCCTATTGGTGAATCACAGCGCAGACCCTTAGGATTTTGGAGCAAAGCTTTGCCATCCTCTGCAGATAACTACTCTCCTTTTGAGAAACAACTTTTGGCTTGTTGCTGGGCCTTAGTAGAAACTGAACACTTAAGCATGAGACACCAAGTCACCATGCAGCCTGAGCTGCCCATCATGAACTGGGTGTTGTCTGACCCACAGAGTCATAAAGTTGGATGTCCACAGCAGCACTCCATCATTAAATGGAAGTGGTATGTTCGAGATAAGGCCCAAGCAGAACCTGAAAGCACAAGTACATTGCATGAGGAAGTGGCCCAAATGCTCATGGTCTCCACTCCTGTCACTTTACCTTCCATCTCCCAGTCTGCACCTGTGGCCTCATGGCAAGTTCCTTATGATGATTTGACTGAAGAAGAGAAAACTCATGCCTGGTGTACAGATGGTTCTGTGCAATGTGCAGGCACCACTCAAAAGTGGACTGCGGCAGCACTACAGCTTCTTTCTGGGACCTCCCTGAAGGACAGAGGTGAAGGGAAATCCTCTCAATGGGCAGAACTTCGAGCAGTGCACCTAGTTGTTCACTTTGCTTGGAAGGAGAAATGGCCGATTATATACTGATTCATGGGCTGTGGCCAGTAGTTTGGCTGAATGGTCAGGGACTTGGAAGGAACATGATTGGAAAATTGGAGACAAGGATTTATGGGAAAGAGGTATGTGGATAGACCTCTCTGAATGGGCCAAAGAAGTGAAGATATTTGTGTCTCATGTGAATGCTTACCAAAGGGTGACCTCAGCAGAGGATGATTTTAACAATCAAATGGATAACGATGCGTCCTGTGGAAACAAGGCAGCCTCTTTCCCCGGCTACTCCCATCATTGCTCAATGGGATTATGAACAAAGTGTCCATGGTGGCAGAGATGGAGGTTATGCATGGGCCCAGCAGCATGGACTTCCGCTCACCAAGGCTGACATGGTTACAGCCACTGCTGAGTGCCGAATCTGCCAGCAGCAGAGACCAAAACTGAGTCCCCGATATGACACCATCCCTTGTGATCAGCCAGCAACCTGGTGGCAAGTTGATTACATTGGACCACTTCCATCGTGGAAAGGGCAGCGTTTTGTTCTTACTGGGATAGACACTTACTCTGGATATAGATTTGCCTTCCTTGCATGCAATTCTTCTTCCAAACTACCGTGCAAGGACTTACAGAATGCCTTATACCGTCATGGTTTCCCACACAGCATCGTCTTGGATCAAGGGACTCACCTCACAGCAAATGAAGTGCAGCAATGAGCCCATGCTCATGGAATTCACTGGTCTTACCATGTTCCTCATCATCCTGAAGCAGCTGGCTTGATAGAATGATCGAATGGCCTTCTAAAGACACAATTAAGGCACCAGGTAGGTGGCAATACCTTGCAGGGTTGGGGCAGTGTTCTCCAGGAGGCTGTACATGCTGTAAATGAGCATCCAATATATGGTGCTGTTTCTCCCATAGCCAGGATTCATGGGTCCAGGAATCAAGGGGTGGAAATGGGAGTGGCACCACTCACTATTACTGCTAGTGACCCACTGGCAAGATTTTTGCTTCCTGTCCCCTTGGCTATATGCTCCGCAGGCCTAGAGGTCTTAGTTTCAACGGGAGGAATGCTCCCACCTGGAGACACATCACTGATTCCATTGAAATGGAAGTTAAGAATTCCAGCTGTCCACTTTGGGCTCCTTATGCCTCTGGATCAACAGGCAAAGAAGGGAGTTACGATACTGGCTGGTGTGATTGATCTTGATTACCAAGAGGAAATCAGATTGATATTACATAATGGAGGTAAAGAAAAATATGTCTGGAATGCAGGAGATGGCTTAGGGTGTCTCTTAGTCCTACCATGTCCTGTGATTAAAGTCAATGGAAAACTACAGCAACCCAATTCCAACATGACTACTAATGACCCAGACACTTCAGGAATGAAGGTTTGGGTCACCTCACCAGGCAAAGAACCACGACCAGCTGAGGTGCTTGCTGGGGGCAAAGGGAATACAGAATGGGTGGTAGAAGAAGGTAGTTCTAAATACCAGTTATGGCCACGTGACCAGTTGCAGAAACTAGGACTGTGATTGTTATGAGTATGTCTTCTTTGTATGTTTACATCAAATATTTTTGTTTCCTTCACTTATAAAATATAACATGTAAATGGGGCTAGTGCGTTTTTGATTGTACACATGTTAGTTGTATCATGTTAGGCACAAGTATGACTTTCTAATTGTCTTTATTCAGAGATTATGTATGGTTTAAGGAGATGTGTACGTGTGCCAAGTTGACAACGGGTGGACTGTGATGGTTAAGATTATGTGTCAACTTGGCTGGGCCGTGATTCTCAGTGTTTTAATGTGATCACTCCCATGATTGAATATACTGTGAGTAGCCAATCAGATGAAAAGGAGTCTCCCTGGGGGTGTGGCCTGCATCTGAATGTAAGCAGACATTCTGGCTTTTTGTTCACTCTGGATCCTGTGGCTGCCCCCTGTCGTCTCATCTCCAGTTTTTGGGACTTGAGCTGTCAGCTTATCTGCAGAACTTGGGATTCGTCGATCTTTACAGCCTGTGAGTAGGAGCCCTGCTCTCCGACCTGCCGATCTTGGGCTCACCAGCTTCTGCGGCTGCATGACTTGGGAGAGGCCTCTTCCCTGATCCACAGACTTGGGACATTCTAATCTCTACAATCATGTGAGCTGTTTCCTTGATATAAATCTCTCTGTCTTTATATATGTTCACACGCTTTTCTGGTTTTGCTTCTCTAGAGAACCCAGCCTACTAACAGCTTTCCTGTCCTTTCCTGCCCTCTAGTCCTTGACCATGGGCTGTTGTGTCCCATTAGTCTCGTTTTGTTTTATGGGCCTGTCTAATCTTTGGCTGAAGGGTGAACCTCAGGAATGACTTCATTACTGAGCTAAAAGTGTGTCTCCAGTTTCTGTGAGGCCAGTAAGTCTGGTCTTTTTTTTCGTGAGTTAGAATTTCGTTCTACATTTTTCTCCAGCTCTGTCTGGGACCCTCTGTTGTGATCCCTGTCAGAGCAGTTGGTGGTAGTAGCTGGGCACTATCTAGTTGTACTGGACTCAGTTTGGTGGAAGCCGTGGTAGTTGTGGTCCATTAGTCCTTTGGTCTAATCTT
>NW_004443978.1:10094357-10095481 GCF_000243295.1 Trichechus manatus latirostris
TTAATTAGATTATTTGTCTATTGTTGTAGAGGTGTTGGATTTTGTATATTTTAGAGGTTAGACCTTTGTCTGACTTGCAATGTCCAAAATTTTTTCCCCAGTTTGTAGGTTCTCTTTTCACTCTTTTGGTGAAGTCTTTTGATGAACATAAGTGTTTAATTTTTAGAAGATCCCAGTTATCTAGCTTATCTTCTGGAGTCTGTGTGTTGTTGGTTACAGTTTGTAACCTCTTAATGCCATGTATTAGAACCTCTAGCATTGATCCTATTTTTTCTTTTATGAACTTTATAGTTTTGGGCTTTATATTTAGGTCTTTGATCCACTTTGAATTTGTTTTTGTATATGATGTGAGGTATGGGTTGTGTTTCACTTTTTTGCAGATGGACATCCAGTTTTGCCAGCACAATTTGTTGAAAAGATCATCTGTTCCCCATTTGATGGACTTTGGGCCCTTGTCGAAGATCAGGTGACCGTAGATGGATGGATTTACATCTGGGTTCACAATTCTGTTCCATTGGTCAGTGTATCTGTCGTTGTACCAGTACCGGTCCCTTTTGACTACCGTAGCTGTAAAGTAGGTTCTCAGGTTATTCTTCTTCTTCAATAATGCTTTACTTATCCAGCTTCTTCCCTTTCCATCTTTTTAAAGAATGTTGTCAGTATTTGGATCGAGATTGCTGTGTATTTGTAAATTGCTTTGGGTAGAATTGTCATTTTCACAATGTTGAGTCTACCTAGCCATAAGCATGGTATGTTTTTCCATTTATATAAATCCTTTTGGGTTTCTTGCAGTAATGTTTTGTAGTTTTCTTTGTATAGGTCTTTTACTTCCCTGGTTAGATTGATTACTAAGTATTTTATTTTTTTAGGAGCTGTTATAAATGGTATTGTTTTTCTGATTTCCTTTCCATTGTTATCATTATAGGAGTATAGGAATCCAACTGATTTTTGTATGTTTATCCTGTATCCTGCTACTCTGCTGAATCTTTCTATTAGTTCCAGCAGATTTCTCTTGGAGTCTTCAGGGTTTTCTATGTATAGTATTGTATCATCTGCAAACAGGGACAGTTTAACTTCTTCATTACCAATTTGGATGCCCTTTATTTCTTTTTCTTGCCTTATTG
>NW_004443978.1:10096377-10111963 GCF_000243295.1 Trichechus manatus latirostris
TCTTCTGGTGTCTGTGGGCTTTTTTTACTGTTCTCTTTCTGTTTGTTTGAGTTGTGTAGTTAATGTTTTCATTTTGTCCCTTTCTCCCTTTTTGATGTGTGCACCTATTGCTATAAATTGTCCTCTGAGGACTGCCTTTGCTGTGTCCCAAAGGTTTTGGCATGATGTGTTTTCATTCTCTTTTGATTCTATCTTTCATTTCTTCTATTACCCATTGGTTTGTAAGCAGGGTGTTATTCAGTTTCCATGTGACTGATTTTCTTTCCTTGCTCTTCCTGTTGTTGATTTATAATTTGATGGCATTGTGGTCAGAGAAGATACTTTGTATTATCTCAGTGTTTTGGATTTTGTTGAGGATTGCTCTGTGGTCTATGATATGGTGTATTCTGGAGAACGTTTCATGTGTTTGGAAAAGAATGTGTACTTTGCAGCTGTTGGGTGGAGTGTTCTATATATGTCTATGAGGTCACGTTCACTGATTGTGCCCTTTAGGTCTTCTGTATCTTTGTTGAGTTTCTTTCTAGATGTTCTGTCCTTTACAGAGACTGGTGTGTTGAAGTCTCCTACTCTTATTGTGGAACTATCAATTTCTCTTTTCAGTGTTGTTAGAGTTTGTTTTATGTATTTTGGAGCACTGTCATTGGGTGCATAGATATTCATTATGGTTATGTCTTCATGATGGATCATCCCTTTAATCACTATATAGTGTCATTTGTCTTTTATGGTGGATTTTGTTTTAAAGTCTATTTTATCTGAGATTAGTATTGCCACTCCTCCTCTTTTTTGGTAGCTATTTGCTTGATATATATTTTTTTCCATCCTTTGATTTTTAATAAATTTATGTCTTTGTTTCTAAGGTGTGTGTTGTAGACAGCATATTGATGAATCCTGTTTTTTTTTTAATCTGTTCTGTCTCTCTCTGTCTCTTTATGGGTGTGTTTAGGCCATTTACATTCAGTGTAATTATTGATAGGTGTGAGTTTATTGCTGTCATTTTGTAGTGCTGATGTTTCCTTTGTTCCTCTTACTCTCCTGTGCTGAATTCCTTTTGTTTGTGGATTTTTTTGTTCATTTCTTTTGTTTTTGTAGATTTTGTTTTTACTGAAACTTTATGTTTTTCTTCTTTATTTTGATAAGTAGGTTTGTTAACTTTCTTTGTGGTTACCTTGAAATTTACCCTTATCTTCCTAGGTCGCAAGCAGTCTGTTATTACTTGGTATCGCCTTGCTTCCTCTCCATTAGAAGAATCTATACCTGCACCGTTTATTCCCTCTTTTATTGTTCTGAAGTTGTTGTCATTTACAGATTAACCCCTCTGGTTCCCTGTTGTAATTCTTTTGGTTTTGGATAATCCTTGAGAGTTCATTTCCTAGGTTGGTATCTGGCTGGTATGATCCTGCCTCCTAGATTCAGCCTGTTGTCTGATGTTGTTTGTTCTCAGTCCAAAGGACTCCCTTTAATAATTCTTGTAAGTTTGGTTTGTTTTTTACATAGTCCCTTAACTTCTGTTTATCTGGAAATGTCCTAATTTCACCATCATATTTGAACAAGAGTTTTGGAGGATATATTATTCTTGACTGGCAATTTTTGTCTTTCAAGATTTTATATATGTCATCCCATTGCCTTCTTGCCTGCATGGTGTCTGCTGAGTAATCAGAGCTTAGTCTTATTGTTTCTCCTCTGTATGTGACTTTTCGTTTCTCTTGAGCTGCTCTCAAGATTCTTTCTTTGTCTTTGGTTTTATCGAGTGTGATTATGATATGCCTTGGTGATTTTCTTTTGGAGTATATCCTACATGGGGTTCATTGAGCTTTTTGGGTGGTCAGCTTTTCATCTTTCATGCTATTGGGAAAGATTTCTGTCAGCAGTTCTTCAATGATCCTCTCTGTGTTTTCTGTTTTCTCCCCCTGTTCTGGAACTCCAATCACTCGAAGATTTTTGCTTTTGATTGTTTCCCACATAATTCTCATGGTTTCTTTATTCTTTTTTCTGATTTTTCCTCAAACAGTGTTGTATCTAAGTGTTTGTCTTCAGTTTCACTGATCCTGTCTTCCATAGTTTCAAACCTGCTGCTCAGCCCTTCTGTGACACTGTCCATTTCTGAAATCTTCTTGTTTATCTTTTGGATTTCTAATTGTTGTTTTTGTATGATTTCTAGTTGTGAATTTATTTTGGAATCTTGTTCCTGTATTATTTTCCTGAATTCTTCTATTTTTTTGGTCTGTATTTTCCATGAATTTGCCTGCCTTTTCCATGAATTTGTGTATTTTTTCCTCGTTTTTGTCTGCTTTTTGCTTCAACTCTTGGAGAGCTCTGAAAATTAGAGATCTGAATTCCCTATCAGGAAGTTCTAGTGCTTTTTCTTCTACTGGAAAGTCATCTTGGGTTTTATTTTGGATGTCTACTGGAACCATCTAGTCTTTTTTTTTAATACGTTTTGATATTTTCTACTGTCTTTGGGCCATTCCGTATTTATTTTCCTCATTTATTGATTGTAAACTTGTTTGTTTCATCCTGCTTTTTTGTTTTATTTGGTTATGTGTGAGCAGGTGGGCTGTGCATTCTTTGTTGTTTACGCGTCAGTGGGCATGATACTTTTCACCTCCTTGTCCAATGGGCAGGGTCAGTTGCTCAGCTATAGTGTAGCAGGGCAGATCTAGCTGAAGGGGAGTTGCTGGAATGGGTTGTCTGTGGCACATCCTAGGGCCGACAGGGTGGGCTGGTAATCAGTGCAGGGCAGGTTCTGGTAGGCCGTGCCTGTGCTGCTTGTGCTTGTGCTGTTAAGTTCACAGTGCAGGTAGGCAGGAAGGAGGGGGGAGATTGTGATGTGTGTAGATAAGATGGGTATGGGAAAGAGGGGAGAGAAACAGGTGCCAAAAACAAGCAAATAAACAAAAAAGAGTGCTAAGGGAACTTGCCGTTGGAGTGGAGATAAGAGACCAAGAAATGGAGAAAAACAAAAAGGGAGAAAAAAGAAAAAGGGCAAAAGAAAAATAAATAAATAAAAATTAGAAAAAAAAAAAAAAAAAAAACAAGAAAAGCCCTCAGGAATCCCATTGGTGAAGCTGCAAAAACTAGGGAAGTGGCTGCCAGGCTGCAAAGTACAGCCTGGCTAGAAGGGGTAGAGGTGTCACACATAGCCAGGTATTCAGGAGACAGGAAGAGAAGGTAAGTATAGAGAGACAAGAAACTGAGAAATGAAGAAAGACAAAAAGGGAAAAAGAGAGAAAACAAACAAAAACAAACAAAAGAAATACTCTCAGGGATCCCACTGTGTGGCTGCACAGACTGAGGAAGTAGCTCCCAAGCGGCGCAGTACCGCCAGGCTAGAAGGGGCTCCCAAGCTGAGAAAAGAAAAAGAAAACAAACAAGGAAACAAATCAAAACAAAGAAAAAAGCCCCGGGGATTCCACCAGCATGGCAGGGCAAGCCGTTAAGCAGTTACACAGTTGAGTGGCATTTCACAGCCTTTCAGGAAGTAGCAAATATGGCACATGGAGCCAGGTATTTGAGAGAAAAGAGCGGGAAGTGGTGAGAGGTATGGAAGAAACCAAAAGAAGCAGAAAAAAGCAACACCAGCAACAAACAAATGGCACTCAAGGAGCCGGCCAGTGTGGGTGAGTGGAATCCAAGCAGCAAAGGGCTGAAGCCAGTGCCTCCCGGCCAAGAGACTGTGGCCACAGGAAGCAGAGGAGGCCAAGTGGGGGTGAAGAAGGGTGAGGGGTGGGAAAGCATATATCACTGGTTACCGATTGTTCTGTCTCCTGCTGGGAGCTCTGTGAAGCTGCTTTCCCATACTCGCTGTTCACTGATCTCTGACAGGAGTCCAAGATGGTGAATCCGTGCTGCATTAGCTGATAGGGGACCTCTGCATGTATCCCTCCTCGCTCGCTGTTTTCTGTCAGTTTCTTGTTCCATTCGGTGCCTGGCTGAGTTCTTTATCTCTTCATTTGATGGTTAGTGTTTCAGGATTGATGTTTGTCTCTGTTTGACTTAGTTTTTTGGGTCTTTGCTGTGGAGGGATGGCATGATGCTTCTGTTTATAGTGCCATGTTGGCTGAAACTACAACCAACTGACTTTAAGTAAAGAAAATTGCCTTCAATAATGTGGTTGGTCCTTATCCAAGCAGTTGGAAGGCCTTAAGAGCAAACTTTGAGTTTCTAGGCTGCTGGCCTCCCCTACAAATTTTGGACTTGCCAGCACCCACAGTTGCATGAGCCAATTCCTTAAATCTCTTTGTATGTGTGTGTGTGTGTATGTGTATTGTTTCCAATAATGTTATGTGTCAACTTGGCTAGGCCATGATTCTCAGTGGTTTGGCAAACACTGTATGTAATCACCCTCTATTATGTGATCTGATGTGATCAGCCCATCAGTTGAAAGGGGAGTTCCCTTGGGGGTTGGGCCTGCCTCCAGTATATAAATGGATGTTCTCGCAATGCTCTCTCTCTCTTTCTCAGTCCTGCACACTTCTTGCTGCCTGACTTCCGGTTCTTGGGACGTGAGTCAGCAGAAGCCTTCAGCCTGTCACCTGACCTGCAGATTTTGGGTTCATCAGCCCCTGCAGCCATGTGAGCCAGTAGAAGTCTCCAGTCTGCCACTTGACCCATGAATTTGGGACTTGCCAAGCTCTACAATTGTGTGAGCCATTTCCTTGAAGTAAATCTCTGCATATTTATATATACACTGTACTAGTTTGGTCCTCTAGAAAACTCAGACTAAGACACACACACACTATTAGCTCTGTTTTGCTGGAGAAACCTGACTGATACAATGACAATAACAATTTTGAAGAACAGGGTCGTTCCTTTCTGTAACTGATCATTTCTCATTTAGGGTCTGTCTGATGTTTCCACGTGGTTGGATTCAGGTTAAGTTTTCCTAGTCAGACTACTTGCATGACTGGAGTTGTGCCCTTCTCAGGGTCTCACATTCAGTGTTGCCTGATTTCTGCCTTGTAGTTACTATTTTTTCCCTTGTACCTAGGACCATCTGTGGGTAGACACTTAACACCAGGCATCCTTTAATGATTCTTGCCTAAACCACCCTTTACTGTGATGGCTACCAAGTTATGATTTTCTGACTCCAGCACTCCCTCCGCATTTTCCATTCAGCACTTGGCATTCAAGTAGAATGCTATTTTAAAAGAGAAAATACAGTATTTCCAGGTAGCAGTAAGAGACAGACATGCAAACCACTAATCACAGTGTTGCTGGGGCTACTCATGTGTAGAGCACTGTGAGCTGAGAGGATGGAGCAGGGCGGGGAATGCCAGGAGACAAGACCAGTGAGGTAGGTTGGGGCTGCATGAATGTGCTCGCCTGCCTGGTTGAGGTGCTGGGCTCAATCTTGCACATTCGTGAGCTTATGAAATCACAACAAACAAAATCTAATTGCTGAGAAACAAACCTTATTGATGTATTAATTTTTAAATTTAAATAATGCATTCATGCACCCATATATTTGATATTTTCAGAAAACCAGATTGTCCCTTAGTAAGTTAAATTTTTTTACCATATTTGTACTTAACCAAGACTGAGCATCATGATGAAATATGTTTTAAAACAATAACACTGGCAGCAGTGAGGATCAGATACTAAAGAATGAAGTGATTGGGGCAATAAGTAGTTTGTAGCAAAAGATTAAAAGACAGTCAAAGACAGGTGGTAACTCTAGGTGACAAATAAGATTTATTATCACCGGAGAGCTGGGAGTACTAGAAAAACCATCTAATCTAGACTAGACTAGATTATTCTCCAACATGAATATTCTGAGTATCTTGTTATGATGCAGATTCCATGTAGTGGGCCTGAGCTCCCAGGACCATGCTCTGAGTTGTTAGTTTCCAGGATCATGTTGTAAACGACGCTTATTGTTGTTGTTAGGTGCTGTTGAGTCGGTTCCGACTCATAGCGACCCTATGTACTACAGAACGAAACACTGCCACGTCCTGAGCCATCCTCACAATTGTTGTTATGCTGGAGCCCATTGTTGCAGCCACTGTGTCAATCTATTTCGTCGAGGGTCTTCCTCTTTTTAGCTGACCCTCCACTCCACCAAGCATGATGTCCTTCTCCAGGGACTGATCCCTCCTGATAACATGCCCAAAGTATGTAAGATATAGTCTCGCCATCCTTGCTTCCAAGGAGCATTCTGGCTGTACTTCCTCCAAGACAGATTTGTTCATTCTTTTGGTAGTCCATGGTATATTCAATATTCTTCGCCAACACCACAGTTCAAAGGCAATTCTTCTTCAGTCTTCCTTATTTATGGTCCAGCTTTCGCATGCATATGAGACAACTGAAAATACCATGGCTTGAGTGAGGTGCACCTTAGTCTTCAAGGTAACATCTTCACTTTTCAACACTTTGACACTTAGGGTGTGGCTAAAATAAACCACAGAAGGAGCAGCCAAACAAGATTTGTCCTGGAAGTGGGTTGACAGGATACCTCAGTCTTGATATGAATGAACAGTCACCACCTAATGATTCTTTTGAGATTTTGTTCGCTAGTAGTTCTGAGGGCAGTCTGATTCTGTAGAGATTTACAGCTTTGGAAACCTTAGGGGGTCACTATGGTCAGAATTGGATTGACCGCAGTGGGTTAGTACTTCTGAGAGGACCTGATGACCCAGGTGTTTTGAGGGCATTGGTGGCTCAGTGGTAGAATTCTTGCTTTCCATGTGGGAGATCAGGATTTGATTCCTGGCCAGTGCACCTCAAGTGCAGCCACAACCTGAGGCTTGTATGTTGCTATGATGCTGAACAGGTTTCAGTGGTGCTTCCAGACTAATAGAGACTAGGAAAGGCCTGGTGATCTACTTCCTAAAATCAGCCACTGAAAATCCTGTGGATCACAACAGTCCAATCCTGTTGTGCCTGGGGTCACTATGAGTTCTGGTCAGCTAACAACAGCAACATATTTTGTTTTACCCACATCATCTCACTGACCTCAGTACAGCCATTGAAGATTATCCACTTTTGATGGATGAGGAAATGAAAGCTGAGAGCTGATGGGTGATTTGCCCAAGGTTATGCAGCTAGTAAGTTGTAGAACTCAAATCTGAACCTGTCTGGCTTCAAAACCCTGCTCTTACCACACATTAATTAAGCGCCCACCACACTGCATGCACAGGCTCATTAAATTAATGAACATACTTCCCGCCCTCAATAGCACAGTTGGGGCTATTGTGTAAATAGATCTCATCGAGGGTTTCCCTTGTTTTCACTGACACTCTACTTTACTAAACATGACATCCTTTTCTAGTGATTGGTCTTCCTAATGACATGTCCAGAGTAAGACGTAGTTTCACCATCGTCACTTCTAGAAACATCCCAGTTTTATTTCTTCTAAGACTGATTTGTTCATTCTTCTGGCAGTCTGTGGTATATTCAATATTCTTCACCAATACCACAATTCAAATCCATCAATTCTTCTGTCTTCTTTTTTCATTGTCTGGCTTTTGCATGCATATGAGGCAATTGAAAAGCAAACTTTGTAAGTTAAATAAGATGGTATAGCATTATATTTAAAGATAATAACCAATTGTAACTACCTTAATCCTTTTCATCTCTATATTATAAAAATTTGCTAACATAGGAGAAATGTTTAAAAAATTGTACAGCAAACAGCCAGATGCCTACCACAGTTAACATTTTACTGTATTTGCTTGGTCACACGCCTCATCACCTGTCACCTCTCTCAAATTTTTTGACACTTTTCAAAGTAAGTTGCAGAATCAGCATGCATATTCTGTGGAAAAATATCAAATTCCCACCTTTCACTTCTCTGCCCCTTCTTTTCTGACACCAGCTGCACATGCAGCACTTCTTCCTCTGAGCCTAACCACCTGGAGCTGGGTCAGACCTCACAAGATAAAGAGCACAGTCCTTCAGACTGCCACGTTTGCCCAAGACCTCCAACACCAGCCACAAGCTTGAGAGTCCCTACAACACCCTCACCTTTGACCTGCTGGCTACAAATTAGGGATTCTGTATACCCCTCCAGGATCCCAGCTGTAAGCTCAGGGGTCCCAAGGCCCCACTCACTTCTGACCTGCTGGTTCCCACTACTCTCTTGGGTTTCATATTCTCTAGAACAACTGACAGAACTCACAGAAAGTGCTACACTTATGATTACAGGTTTATTATAGGAAAAAGAATACAAATGAAAAGATGCATAGAACGAGGTCTGGGAGGGTCCTAAAGCAAAGCTTCTATGTTCCAAAGGATGCGCTGCCCTCCCACGTGCATTGATGTCTCACCAACCAGGAAGCCCATGGAGCTTCCATGTTCAGAGCTTTTATTGAGGCTTCATTATTAGGTGTGATTGATTCAATCAGCCTACCTCCCCTGAGGTCAGCTGATATCATGAAGTGACCCTTCTGGCCTGGCCAGCCCCCACCTCAGTCACTTCATGAGCATAAACTCTCAGGTCTGGTCTGGAGGCCTGTAGATAACAAAGACACCTCAATTACACATTTAATTCCACTTAATAATATCAGTCAATAGCATAACACCTCATACATGGCAGTTGTGTCTTCACTTTTAGAAATGAGAAAACACATGTTTACTCTAATTGTGTGCTCTGTTTGGTACATTAAAACCTTCAAAATATGAGGCCCTATGGAGAAAAATAATGAAAGAAATGACTGGACTACTTCAGTTCTTAAGGAAATTGATTCCTGGGAAGCCTTTGGGATACAAAACCAATGACTGATTTTTAAAATGTATTGAAGATGTGAATAGTTTATTATAGGAAGTTGAAGGTATAAATCATAATAAATGGGTACAAAAGATCTATGATTAATCATTTTTAACTTTTAAATAGGTGGAAAAGACTGGGTTGTAAATGCAGCTTCACCTTGTTGATGGGAGGCATGGGTCAGGGAATTAAGCTTCTTCCCCTTTTGAGATTTAGTCAGCTATGTGACCATGGACGAAGCATTCGACCTCTTTGGGTTTCAGTTTTCCCATCTGTAAGGTCCTTTCCAGAGATGAAAACCTCTCCTTTGTTCTCCACACAGCCTCAGCACCACTGAACAGCAGAGGACGCCCTAAACAAACTATTCCATTCCCTTCCTTGTAGGTCCTTTCTAGTATTCCATGTAGAAAACGGAACAGGTAGATTTCTCAACAATCAGGGTTCCATTGTCCAGAGGCTAGCATTTTCCCTAGACAATATAAGTAACCAAGGACTCAGAGGACTCAGTTAATTTTGCATCTTCCAAATATTTGTGAGATTGAAACATTTCATCGTATTTTAAGTATGAATATTATTGAAGAAGATGGAAATAATAATGCATATTCTTATAATTCCATAGTAATTTACTGTTCTCAAATAAAACACAGATGAGTAAAATAGCTATTCTCTTTTTTTGTGTGTGTGTGCGAGAAGTTACACATATCATCACAAAGTTCTCAGAGCACAGACTCATTCATTCATTCAGTATCTATTGATTGACTGCTATGTGCCAACCACTGTTTGTTTATAGCATTAACAAACCATAGCCCCTACCCCCACTGGAGCTTGCATTGTTTGAGCATTTCAAGATGGTGGGCTGAAATGGAGTCCAGTCTGGGAATGCATGTTTACCCACCATATTTGAACTAACCAAGAATGTTTATCTTTCTAACACCTTATAGTATCAAATGAAACTCCTAGAACAGTGACTCAGGGGGCAGGAAATCCACTTACCTGTTTAGAAGTTTCTCCACCAGCAAAATGGGGTAACTGAGAAAGTGACTGCTATATCAAATGAATTAAATGTACAGATACATCATTCCTCATTATTATTTTTCTTTTACAGTACATCATTCTTCAAAGAAAGTTAGACAAGAAAGCCACCTCAGTTTGTCTATAGTTAGCAATCTCAAGGTAATAAATTGGATGGAAGGACATTAGTGTTCAGACTAATCATGGCAGCTAAAGCACTTTTTGTGGTGAACAGCTCAGGTTCTAGAATCAGGCTGTACAGGCTTGAATGCTGGCTTTGCTACTTGCCACCTGGCTGATTTGGGTAAGTTTCTCAGTTTGTCTGAGGCTCATTGAGGTCATGTGAGGATTCAATGAGTCCATATATTTGGGTCATTAGAATAGTAGCCTGGCACATCGTAATTGCTCAATAAATATTTGTCCCCCACATCAACGTGATTGTCCTTATACTTTTAGATTGGCCCAGTTCCTGATTTCTTTTCAACCTGATTAATTCTTTTAAACTTTAGTTTAAAAGAGCTAAGTAAATTTGCTTAGGCAGTCAGACAATAAATATTAACTGAACACCTACGTACATGCTGGGCACTAAGGATTTGACAATGAACAAGACAGAGTCTTCTCAGGAGCTTACATATTTAAAGGTAAATAAATAAGTTCAAGCGTTATGAATGTAAGTACTATTTTTTTTTAGAATCAATTTTAAAAAATTTTATTGCAGTAAAATATATATATAAAAAAGTTTGCCATTTTAACCATTTTTAAGCATACAATTCAGTGACATTAATTCCATTCACATTTTATAATGAAATGTTCAAAGACCTGAAGTTAGAAAACCAAACAGGAAGAATGCACTTGGCATTTCTCAAGCTGAAAGAACTGAAGAAAAAATTCAGTCCTCAAGTTGCAATGTTGAAGGATTCTATGGGCAAAATACTGAACAATGCAGGAAGCATCAAAAGAAGATGGAAGGGAATATACAGAGCCACTGTACCAAAAAAAATTAGTCGATGTTCAACCATTTCAGAAGGTAGTATATGATCAAGAACTAATGGTATTGAATGAAGAAGTCCAAGCTTCACTGAAGGCACTGGCGAAAAACAATTCCATCAGGAATTGATAGAATACCAATTGAGATGTTTCAACAAACAGATACAGCTCTGTAGGTGCTCACTCATCTATACCAAGAAATTTAGCCAACCAATTGGAAGAGATCCATAATCCATATTTGTGCCCATTCCAAAAAAAGTTGATCCAACAGAATGCAGAAACTATCGAGCAATATCATTAATATTACACACAAGTAAAATTTTGCTGAAGGTAATTCAAAAGCGGTTGCAGGAGTATATTGACAGGGAACTGCTAGAAATTCAGGCCAGATTCAGAAGAAGACGTGGAATGAGGGATATCGTTGCTGATGTCAGATGGATCTTGGCTGAAAGCAGAGAATACCAGAAAGATGTTTACTTGTGTTTTATTGACTATCAAAGGCATTCGACTGTGTGGATCATAACAAATTATGAATAACATTGTGACGAATGGGAATTCCAGAATACTTAATTGTGCTCATGTGGAACCCGTACATGATCCAAGAGGTAGTCATTCCAACAGAACAAGGGGATACTGCCTAGTTTAAAATCAGGAAAGGTGTGTATTGGGGTTGTGTCCTTCCACCATACTTATTCAATCTGTATGCTGAACAAATAATTCAAGAAGTTGGACTATATGAAGAAGAACATAGCATCAAGATTGGAGGAAGACTCATTAACAATCTGAGTTATGCTCAAAGTTTAATAAAATGTTCTGTATCCCACTTTGGTGAGTGATGTCTGGGTTCTTAAAAGCTTGTGAGCAGCCATCTAAGGTGCATCAATTTGTCCCAACCCACCTGGAGCAAAGGAGAATGAAGAACACCAAAGACTCAACGAAAATATTAGCCCGAGAGACAAATGGGCCACATAAACCAGAGAATCCGTCAGCCTGAGACCAGAACTAGATGGTGCCTGGCTACCACCAATGACCACCCTGACAGGGAACACAACAGAGAGTCCCTGATGGAGCAGGAGAAAAGTGTGGTGCAGAACTCAAATTCACGTAAAAAGACCAGACTTAATGGTCTGACTGAGACTAGAGGAACCCCAGAAGACATGGGCCCCTGGACTCTCTGTTAACCCAGAACTAAAACTATTCCCAAAGCTAACTCTTAGACAAAGATTAGACTGGACTATAAAACATAAAATAATACTTGTGCAGAGTGTGTTTCTTAGTTCAAGTAGATACAAGAGATTAAATGGGCAGATCCTGTTCAGGGGCAGGATGAGAACGCAGAAAGGGATAGGAGCTGGTTGAATGGACACGGGAAACCTAGGGTGGAAAGAGAGAGTGTGCTGTCACATTATAGGGATTGCAACTAGGGTTAGATAACAATATGTGTATAAATTTTTGTATGAGAAATTAACTTGAGCTACAAACTTTCAGCTAAAGCACAATTAAAAAAAAAGAACAATCTGAGTTATGCAGATGACACAACCTTGCTTGCTGAAAGTGAAGAGGACTTGCAGTTACCGATGAACATCAAAGACTACAGCCTTCAGTATGGATTATATCTCAACATAAAGAAAACAAAAATCCTCACAGCTGGACCAATAAGCAACATAATAAAACGGAGAAAACATTGACGTTGTCAAGGATTTCATTTTACTTGGATCCTAAATCAACACCCATGGAAGCAGCAATCAAGAAATCAAACGATGTATTGCACTGGGCAAATCTGTTCCAAAAGACCTCTTTAAAGTGTTGAAAACCAAAGATGTCATTTTGAGGACTAAGGTGCTCCTGATCCAACCATAATATTTTCAACAGTCTCATATACATGTGAAAGCTGGGTAATGAATAAGAAAGACCAGAGAAGAATTGATGCCTTTGAATTATGGTGTTGGCAAAGGATATTGAATATACCATGGACTGCCAGAAGAACGAACAAGTCTGTCTTGGAAGAATTACAGCCAGAGTACTCCTTAGAAGTGAGGATGGCAAGACTTTGTCTCCTGTACTTTGGGTATTTTATCAGGAGGGAACAGTCCCTGGAGAAGGACATCATACTTGGTAAGGTAGAAGGTCAGTGAAAAAGAGGAAGACCCTCGACGAGATGGACTGACACAGTGGCTGCAACAATGGGCTCAAACATAGCAACAATTGTGAAGATGGTGCAGGACCAGGCAGTGTTTCGTTCTGTTGTACATAGGGTCGCTATGAGCTGGAACCGACTCAATGGCACCTAACAACAACAACAGCGTTGTGCTATCATCACCACTATCCATGTCAAAAAGTTTTACCTTACCTCAAACAGAAACTAAGTACGTCTTCAGCAGCAACTCCCATTTCCTCATCCCCCCAAACCCTAGTAACCACTAATAAACTTTGGTCTCTGTGCATTTGTCTGTTGTAGATGTTTCATGTACGTGGAATCATACAATATTTTTTCCTTTCGTGTCTGACTTATTGCACTCAGCATAATGTTTTCAAGGTTCATTCATGTTATAATATCTATCAGTATTTCATTACCTGACCGGTTGTTGGCAAGTCAATTTCAACTCATAGTGACCCTATAGAACAGAGTAGAACTGCTCTATAGAGTTTCCAAGACTGTAATCTTTTTTTTTTATTGTTGTAGTTTTAATGAAGTTTACATTTCAAGTTAGTCTCCCATACAGAATTTTATACATACATTGTTATGACCCTAATTGCTCACCCCATTCTGTGACAGCACACTTCTCCTTTCCGTCCCTGATTCCCCATGTCCATTCAACCAGCTCCTAACCCTCTCTGCCTTCCCATCTCACCTCTGAACAGAAGCTGCCCCTTTGGCCTCTTGTATCTACTTGAGCTAAGAGGTACACTCCTCACGAGTATCACTTTATGTACCACAGTCCAGTCCAATCCTTCTCTGAAGAGTTGGCCTCGGAAATTGTTTTAGTTCTGAGCTGATAGAGAATCCAGGGGCCATGCTTTCAGGGGTACCTCCAGTCTCAGTCAGACCATTAAGTCTGGTCTTCTTACTAGAATTTGAGTTCTGCACCCCATCTTCTGCTGCTCCATCAGGGACTCTCTGTTGTGGTCCCTGTCAGGGTGGTCATTGGTGGTAGCCAGGCCCCATCTAATTCTTCTGGTCTCAGGCTGATGAAGTCTCTGGTTTATGTGGCCCTTTCTGTCTCTTGGGCTAATACTTTCCTTGTGCCTTTGGTGTTCTTCATTCTCCTTTACTCCAGGTAGTTGAGACCAATGATGCATCTTAAATGGCTGCTTGCAAGCTTTAAAGACCCCAGACACCACTCACCAAAGGAGGATGCAGAACATTTTCTTAATAAGCTTTGTTATGTCAATTGACCTAGATGTCCCCTGAAAGCATGGTCCTCAGACCCTTGCCACTCTGTCTCTCAAAGTATTTGATTGTATTCAGGAAACTTCTTAGCTTTGGTTTAGTCCAATTGTGCTGACTTCCTCTGCAGTGTGTGCTGTCCTTCCCTTCACCTAAGATGATTCTTATCTACTATCTAGGTAGTAAATAACCCTCACCCTCCCTCCCCACCCTCGTAACCATCAAAGAATGTTTTCTTCTGTGTTTAAACCTTTTCTTGAGTTCTTATAATAGTGGTCTTATACAATATTTGTCCTTCTGTGACTGACTAAATTCACGAAGCTTAGTAAGTTCCAGCTTCCTCCATGTTATACGATGTTTCACGGCTTCATCGTTGTTCTTTATCATTATGTAGTATTCCATTGTGTGGATATACCACAATTTGTTTATCCATTCGTCTGTTGATGGGCACCTAGGTTGTTACCATCTTTTTGCTATTGTGAACAGTGCTGCGATGAACATGGGTGTGCATATATCTATTCCTGTGATGGCTCTTAGGTCTCTAGGATATAGTCCAAGGAGCAGGATAGCTGGATCGTATGGTGCTTCTATTTCTAGCTTTTTAAGGAAGCACCAAATCGATTTCCAAAGTGGTTGTACCATTTTACATTCCCACCAACAGTGTGTAAGTATTCCAGTCTCTCCACAACCTCTCCAGCATTTATTATTTTGTGTTTGTTGGATTAATGCTAACCTTGTTGGGGTGAGATGATATATCATTGTAGTTTTGATCTGCATTTCTCTAATGGCTAATGATCGTGAGCATTTCTTCATGGGTCTGTTAGCCCCTGAATATCTTTTTTGGTGAAGTGCCTGTTCATGTCGTTTGCCCATTTTTTAAATTGGGTTATTTGTGTTTTTGTTGTTGAGGTTTTGCAGTATCTTGTAGATTTTGGAGATTAGACACTGATCGGATTTGTCATAACCAAAATTTTTTTCCCAGTCTGTAGGTTGTCTTTTTACTCTTTTGGTGAAGTCTTTTGATGAGCGTAAGTGTTTGATTTTTAGGAGCTCCCATGTATCTAGTCTCTGTTCTGGTGCTTGTGCATTGTTACTTATGGTTCATATTGTGTTTATGCCATGTATTAGGGCTCCTAGCGTTGTCCCTATTTTTTTTTCCATGATATTTATCATTTTCAATTTTATATTTAAGTCTTTGATCCATTTTGAGTTAGTTTTTGTGCATGGTGTGAGGTATGGGTCTTGTTTCAGTTTTTTGTGGATGGATATCCGGTTATGCTAGCACCCTTTGTTAAAGAGACTGTCTTTTCCCCAGGTAACGGACTTTGGGCCTTTGTCAAAAATCAGCTGCTCATAGGTGGATGAGCTTATATCTGGATTCTCAACTCTGTTCCATTGGTGTATGTATCTGTTGTTGTACCAATACCAGGCTGTTTTGACTACCGTGGCAGTATAATAGGTTCTAAAATCAAGTAGTGTAAGCCCTCCCACTTTGT
>NW_004443978.1:10112187-10115085 GCF_000243295.1 Trichechus manatus latirostris
TCTTTTACATCTCTGGTTAGATTTATTCCTAAGTATTTTATCTTCTTGGGGGCTATTGTAAATGGTATTGATTTGGTGATTTCCTCTTCGAGGTTCTCTTTGTTGGTGTAAAGGAATCCACCTGATTTTTGTACGTTTATCTTGTACCCTGAAACTTTACTGAAATCTTCTATTAGTTCCAATAGTTTTCTTGTGGATTCTTTGGGGTTTTCTGTGTATAAGACCATATCATCTGCAAATAGAGATATGTTGACTTCTTCTCTACCAATTTGGATGCATTTTATTTCTTTTTCAGGCCTAACTGCTCTGGCTGGGACCTCCAGCACAATGTTGAATAAGAGCGGTGACAGAGGGCATCCTTGTCTGGTTCCCGTTCTCAAGGAGAATGCTTTTGAAGTTTCTTCATTTAGGATGATGTTGGCTGTTGGCTGTTGGCTTTGTATAAATGCAAGGCTGTAATCTTTATGGAAGCAGATTGCCATACCTTCTCCTGAAGAGAGGCTGGTGTGTTCAAACCAGTTAACAGCCAAGCACTTAACCATGGTGCCACCAGAGCTCCTTCAGAATTTCATTACTCTTTTGGAATTAATTTTAACATTAAAATATCATTTGTGGTGTTCTTGATATATAAGTTCATGTAAGAGAACATCTTCCACTGAAGAACTGATACACAAATCCTAGTAAATAACTGGTCAACTCAATATATCTTTTGACTTTTTTTCTCCATTTCCACAAAATGTAAGCAGAAGCTGGAGATGCTAGAAATTCTCTTTTAGTAAAAGAACGTTGCATTTGACTGCGACCAGATTTTAAGCCTGATTATATCTTGAATTGTTTTATTTTGGCTAAAGACATTCCAGGCTGATATTTGCAGTGTGGTTCCAGCAACTGAAGAATGAAGGGATTGTCTTTCTTCTCACCTTGAGGCAGACATAAAGATGCACGCCAGTGATTATAAGTCTATACCAGGTCCTAGGAATTAAGTACATTCTTGGGAGGAGACAGTCACCTAATATCTAGATTACTGCACCAAACAAACAAGCAAACAAAATTGCCCACCCTCCACCTACAAAACACAACAACAGGAAGCATCACTAGTTGATCTGACATGGGGCCATCTTTTTCCGCTGCCAGATTAGCCTTCCTGCTTTTTCTCCGTCTGTTGAATGAGTATTGCCCCATTGTTTTGTAGTTACAGTGGCTCTGGCATTTCTTGAGTTAAAACCAAATTCTGTTTGCATATGTGGGAGAATACAAGATCCAGTCCACACAAATTTTCTGGAGCTTCAGACTCATTTCCCAGTGCAAGGTAGACTTCTTTGCTGGAATGCCCAACAGGCACCTCAAACCACAGCATGTCCCAAGCTCACCCCATTCTTTTCCTTGCCAGTCCTCTTCTTCCTCCTGTTGCCCTCACTACCTCACAGCTTTGGATGAAGCATGAGGTCCTTGTCCTTTCTTCCTGGGACTCTGCAACAGCTTCTCAGCTGGGGTACTGGCCACTCTGATGGCCTCTCACCTCCTTTCAATTTTCTACATGCCTGTTATCCTAACAAAGCTCTGTCTATTTACCTGTGCTGCTTAAAAACCTATGGTGGCTCCTTGCTATCTTCAGGATCAAATCTCAGCTCCATTCTAGTCTACCCCAAATCACCCCTAGTTTCAAGCACTATCCACCTCTCTCCTCTCTGCTTCTGCTCCCATCCCATGGTATTCCCTGCCATTTCAAGCTACATAGAATTCCCCCAAAACACTGAGCTTCAAGCCCCTGACCTTCCTCTTCTCCATGGATAGAATACACGTCTCCCTTCTTTCCCTGGCAAACTCTTATTCATCCTTCAAGGTCCAGCTCAAGTGAAGCTTCCCCACCCCCTCATGGTGTGTTGCAATGTTTCCCTGGTTTACCCTCTCCTTGGCAAAGAGCTCCCCCAGGCGAGGTAACAAGTCTCATTTCATCCTCTAATGCTCCTGGAGTTGACAGTAAGTACTCAAGGGTTGGCTGAAACCTTGAAATGGAAAAATAAGAACAATGTGATAGGTAGATAACTCCATGGACTATTGAGCAACACTTGATGAGCTTTAAGGATAGAAAGGGGAGATGTCTGTTGCCCTGGCAGGCCACTAACTGTTTAGATAGCTAGAAAACTCAGATCGTTGAGAATCAAAACATTCACCAGAGTCTTTCCTGTTTTATACACTTGACATTCTGGGCTTTTATTTTACTGGGGCTTTACAAAATGAAATAGGAGAATCTGTGCTTGACTATAAAGTAATCACTTTTAGAAGAGAAACACTAAGGAAAAAAAATCACTAATTCAATTACTTAAAAGTCTAGAGTTTCAGAACTGATTTATGGGCTTTCAACAATGGATCAGATATTAAATAGTTTTATTTTATATCTTCCAATTTTTTGTTCAAAATGGTTACAAAAGTAATTCAGTCTTGCTTATAAGATATACTTTAAACTCGTTAGAGGTCAACATTCTACTGAAAATATTTTGCTTGCTTAAATTGATTGATGCAATGTCAAAGTCATTTTCTGTTTGCCTGGAAACAGATTTATTTTTTCCAGAATTTACTTTTTTAAGAAACTAAAAGGGTCATCTTACATGATGAATATCTGCTCCCACAAATATGTTCATTTGCATGAGTTCAGTAACATGCTATAATGTATAGACAGCTAATAGCCATTTATTGAGTGCTTACAGTGTCCTCCTTGGAGTTCCTGGGTGGTTCAAATGGTTAACACACTCAGCTGCTAAACAAAAGGTTGGAGGTTCAAGGACTCCGGCAAGATGGCGGTCTAGGCAGAAGCACCACGCCGTCCCTCCACAACAAAGATCCGAAAAACTAAGCCAAACAGAGAATCAACAATCCTGAAACCCTAGAACATCAAAT
>NW_004443978.1:10123537-10127746 GCF_000243295.1 Trichechus manatus latirostris
AAAAAAAAAAAGGTTGGAGGTTTGCATCCACCCAGAGGCACCTTGGAAGAAAGATTGAAAGTTCAAGTCCACCCAGAGGTGCCTCGGAAGAAAGGCCTGGCATTCTACTTCTGAAAAACCGGCCATTAAAAACCCCATGGAGCACGGTTCTACTCTGACACACATAGGGTCGCTATGAGTCAGAATTGACTTGACGGCAACTGGTTTTACTGTGTCCTGCTTACCTGGGCTGATGGGACTCAAAGGGGAAGAACTTGCTCCTGCACACAAGACACTCATGGTCTCATTGGGCAAATGACTAAGTAAAGGAATATTCACAAAGCCATGTGGTGAATGTAGAAAGGTCTTTAACACTCTGTTGGCGTACAGAGTTCAATCAGATAATTCTCTGGCAATGCTGAGGTACACGTCACAAAGGGGGACACAAGCTGGCCCCACGTGTGACCAACAAAAGTGTACAGTGATTACATCTTGTCTCATCAAGCAAATGCACATATAAGCTGGTGGAAGCTCAAGAAAGGGGCCCCAGAAGTCCAAATGGTTTGGCCCGTTCCTTTATGATGATGAATAGAGGTACAGGGACTGCGATTTATACAAAGCCACCCAGATAATCTCACAGTGCCAGCCCTCAAAGCCAGGTCCTTGACTCCCAGTCTAGCACTCCTTCACTTTCGTTTTTAAATTTTAATTATATATATATATATACACACACACATCTAATTTTATTGTATTTAGTGAAAGTTTGCAGAGCAAATTAGTTTCCCTTTCAAAAATTTAGACACAGATTGTTTCCTGACATTTGTTGCAATCCCTGCAATGTGTCAGCACTCTCCCCCTTTCCACCCCAGGTTCCCTGTGTCCATTCATCCAGTTTTCCTGTCCCTTTCTGCCTTCTCGTCTTCGCTTTTGGGCAGGTGTTGCCCATTTGGTCTCGGATACTTGATTGAACTAAGAAGCATGTTCCTCAAGTGTGTTTGTTTTCTAGGCCTGTCTAATCTTTGGCTGAAAGGTGAACTTCAGGAGTGGCTTCCGTTCTGAGTTAGAAGGGCGTCTGGGGGCCAAAGTCTCCGGGGTTCCTCCAGTCTCTGTCAGACCGGTAGGTCTGGATTTTTTTGTGTATTTGAATTTTGTTCTACATTTTTCTCCACTCTGTCTGGGACCCTCTCTTGTGATCCCTGTCAGAGTGGTTGATGGTGGTAGCCAGGCACCATCTAGTTCTTCTGGGCTCAGGCTGGTGGAGGCTGTGGCTCATGTTGTCCATTAGTCCTCTGGACTAATATTTTCCTTGTGTCTTTGGTTTTCTTCATTCTCCTTTGCTCCAGATGGGACCAATAGATGTATCTTAGATGGCTGCTCACAAGCATTTAAGACCCCAGATGCTCCTCACCAAAGTAGGATGTAAAACATTTTCTTTATGAACTGTTACGCCGATTGACCTAGATGTCTCCCAAGATCCCCCAGTAACTGGTCCCTGAAGGTGTTTGGATGTGTCTAGGAAAGTTCTGTGATTGTTCCCCCTCTGTGCTCTCTTATATATGTGAATATACATGCTGTACATAGAAATATGTACGTAAAAATATCCATAGCCTAACATGTATGTACGTGAGTATACTCCTATATGCCCTCCTTCCCCAATTCAGCATATGTATCACCTGTAAGTTATTATTTGTTTTTACTGTTGTTGGAGGGCTGTATATGTTGTAGTATTTACTGTGGTTGCCTGTCTCTTTTTTTTTGTCCTTGTGTTCCTCTAAGTGTCTTCCTTTGCCTTGGTGAAGTTGTGCTGACTTCCTCTATGTTGTGTGTTGCCTTTCCCTTCACTAAAGTTAACACTTGTCTGCTATTTAGTTAGTGGTTTCCCCTTCCCTCCCTTGCAACTATCAAAGATTGATTTTTTCTGTATGTAAACCTTTTCTTGAGTTTTTACAACAGTGGTCTCCTACAATATAGTACTTCTTCACTCTTCACAAGATGCCCTGAAGTCTCGAAGGATATGCTGGGAAAGCTTTGCTTTACTGGGCCAGGTGGAAACCAAACTAAAATTAATGCGTGGGAGCAATGGCTTCAATTTTATTTGGAAACTATGTTTCTATTATAGTTTTAATTAATTAACTTTTCTGATTTAGGAAATAAGCCTCAAATTAGCAATGTTGTTGTTCTTAGCTGCTGTTAGGTTGGCCCCTGACTCATGGGGGCCCCATGCATAATGAAACAAAACTGCCTGGTCCTGTGCCATCTCCATGATTGATTACAGATCAGACCGTTGTGATCCATAGGGTTTTCATTGGCTGACTTTTTTGGAAGTAGATCTCCAGGCCTTTCTTCCCAGTCTGTCTCAGTCTGGAAGCTCTGCTGAAACCTGTTCAGCATCATAGAAACCTGCAAGCCTCCACTGACAGACAGGTGATGGCCGAGCATTAGGTGCATTGGCTGGGAATCCAACCCAGGTCTCCTGCATCGAAGGTGACAATTCTACCACTGAACCACCACTGCCCCCACTCAGATTAACGATAGGCTGAGATGTTTTCCCACTAAGGACAGAGAGTCATGTCAATTACGTAGGATCATGAGTACACCACGTGTGGTGGTTGTATACATGTTAACTGTGAAGACTCTCAGATACTTAAGATTGCTTGGTGCTCACTGAGCAATACACCAAATAGGAAGAAGATTGCAATTAACTGGAGATTAAATCTGATGTCCTTGGAAAGCAAATTATTTCAATTTATTTCTTCCCTTTTGACTCCAGCTCACGTGTAAGTATTGAAACACCTCTGGTGGCAGAGGGCTCCTGAAAGAGACTCTCTTTCCCTTATCTGCACCATTTTTGCTGAAAAGGACTATTTCTTGATTTCTTCTGTTCATTTTAAATTAATATTTCTGTCTTTTATTTTCATTGTGTGACACTTGAAAGACTCAAGTGCTTTGGCACATATGTTAGCCGTAGATATTCTACAGTTTCTTTGTAGCAAAGTATTAAAGTCTTTTTTCTCTCTTCTGCTTTTGGAGAGTGCTTCCAGCACCTAGGTTTTCTAGGCTTTGATATTGCTGTCTTCCCATTAGGACTGCAATGTGTACATGCATTTTTACAAATGTCTCGTGTGCCTGGCGCCCAGTGACAACAAGTTCTAACAGGTCTAGAGAGAAACTGAAAACTCCAGGTCTTGTCTTTATGGCCAGTTTTCTTGGGTATCTTGAGACAGTCCTAACTGCATAGAGCATAATGGGGATGATAATACTCCACCTAGCTATGGGTTTGTTGTATAGATAAATGAGGTCATGTCTACACATTATTCTCAGTTCTGGGAAGAAGATGATATTTTAGAGCCATATGATTACAGCAGTTGAGAATCTAATTGTTTTTAGTGAGCACCATTGTCAAAAATAAATGACGAACTGCATTGGGCAAATCTGCTGCAAAAGACCTCTTTTTAACTGTTGAAAAGCAAATATATCACTTTGAGGACTAAGGTGGACCTGACTCAAGCCATGGTATTTTTAATTGCCTCATATGCATGCAAAGCTGGACAATGAATAAGGAAGACCGAAGAAGTATCTATGGCTTTGAATGATGGAGTTGGCGAAGAATATTGAATATACCATGGACTGCCAGAAGAAGAAACAAGTCTGTCTTGGAAGAAGTACAGCCAGAATGCTCCTTAGAAGCGAGGATGGCTAGACTTCATGTCATGTACTTCGGACATGTTACTGGGAGGGACCAGTCCCTGGAGAAGGACATCATGCTTGGTAGAGGGTCAATGAAAAAGAGGAAGACCCTGAACGAGATGGACTGACACAATGGCTGCAACGATGGGCTCAAGCACAGCAAGAATTGTGAGGATGGCACAGGACTGGGCAGTGTTTCATTCTGTTATATATAGGGTTGCTATGAGTAGGGACTGACTTGATGGCACCTAACAACAGCATCTTCGGCTGGGTTCTCTAGAGAACCAAAACCAGCAAAGTGTATAAATATATATATAGAGTGAGATTGTATCAAGGAAACAGCTCATGCGATTGTAGAATCTAGAACGTCCCAAGTCCGTGGATCAGGGTAGAGGCCTCTCCCAAGTCACACAGCTGCAGAAGCTGGCAAGCCCAAGATCAGAAGGTCGGAGAGCAGGGCTCCCACTCACAGGCTGTGCAGATCGACGAATCCCAGGTTCGGCAGATAAGCTGACAGCTCAAGTCCCAAGAACAGGAGATGAG
>NW_004443978.1:10127846-10170567 GCF_000243295.1 Trichechus manatus latirostris
GTTCGGCAGATAAGCTGACAGCTCAAGTCCCAAGAACAGGAGATGAGACGACAGGAAGTAGCCGCAGGATCCAGAAAGAGCAAAAAGCCAGAACGTCTGCTTATATACAGATGCGGGCCACACCCCCAAGGAGACTCCCTTTCATCTGATTGGCTACTCACAGTATATTCAATCATGGGAGTGATCACATTAAAACACAGGGAATCATGGCCCAGCCAAGATGACACACAACCTTAACCATCACAAACAGCAACAAGCTGTAAAAATGGCAAGATGAAGGCGTATGACCTCCTCTAACTTCACAAGAAGGGAGGAGAATCAAGATCAACAACCCAAGACTGATACCTATGAGGCAGAGGTCAGACATACCTCCTCTCTCCAAACTTTTTACCAATTCTGACACCAACAGTCCCTCCCATGGCACTCTCTACTTCTCTGCTGGGTTTGATAATTCATTGCAATGACCACGCAGAACTCACAGAGAATACTTGATTATGGGGTTTACTAGGGAAGTAACAGCAGGATCAGAAACGACTCAGGATACTGTTCTTTGGTCAGGATAGCCTCTTCTCAGCTGCGCCTCCAGGCACACCTCTCTCTGGCCCTCAGGGTGGCCAGACTCAACAGAAGCCTGGGGGCAAAGCACATTTGAGAGCTGTGTGGTGTATTAAATACTTTTAATTTTGCAAGACTGCTTTGTGCATTGCTGGATACCTAGACTCCCTGCTCCACCCCCTCAACCAGATGACAGCAGCGCCCCTTAGCTATTAAGACGACTAAAATACATTCCCACAAATTTCCTCTGGGAATGGCACTCTGTTGAAAATCCTGGCTTTATCTTCATCCTAGGGTAAAATCACTGCAAAGTTACAGTAAAGCAAGAAGAAAGATTTTATTCGGTGTATGTTCCAAGAGGCAAAAGTGGGAAATGGACAAGTGTGCTGCCAGAGCCGTGTCTGCCAGAGTCTGAGGAATGTTACAGAATCATCAGTATATATTGACATTACAAGTGGGTAAAATCATTAAAAGCTTCACCTTTTCACAGATTGGCTAAAACTGCTAAATCACTGTGATTCTACATTTTGAATTGTCTTTCTTAATAATCATTGGTACAAGTTTCAGTAACAACAGTCAGGAGGGTCTTCACTGGTCCAACCAATCTTGCTGTTTACTAAATGCCAATAGAAAAAGATAAGGGTGGAAACTATGTGAGTCTTCTGTGCCCTAAGTATTTGTTTATACGAAAGTTTCCCTAAAAAGTCCTAGCTATTGTTTTTATACATCAGGGCCCAGCTGATGTGACTTTGTGAGTCCAACTCCAGCTGAGTCACATTCTTTATACTCAAGGACAAGGAATAATGGCTCTAATTTTAACTCATAAGTCACCTCGTAGAACTGAAACCAAAACTGGTTGCCGTTGAGTTGATTCCAACTCATAGCAAAGCAAATGCTTTTCCTCTCTAGACTCTTCAATGGCCTTTGGAAAATAAATGGATGACAATAATCTGCAGCCTGTGTCGAAATATCGGTGAGTAAGTTCTATCATGGAATTTCTTTAAAGATGCTCTAACTTGTCAAACAAACTAGCTGTACTGATGATCTCTTCTTGCACTACAAATTATGCCAAACCTCGGTGGCTTAAAACAACAGTAATCATTTCTTATTTCTCACATTTTCCAGAGGACAGGAATTCACATGTCTGGTGGTTGATGCTGGCTATTGGTTGGGGGCCTAACTGCTGCCTGGAACTACCATACTTGCCCTCTGCATGTGGCCTGAGCTTCTTTACGACATGGTGGCTTGGATACAAGAGTAAGAGAGGAGAGAGCCAGGGGGAAGCTGTAAGACCTGGTCTCAGACGGGATACCAAAATACCAAAACTGTCACCAAGCCAAACTCACAGTCACCATATAGGACAGGGTAGAACTGCCCCATAGAGTTTCCAAGGAGCAGCTGGTAGATTCGAACTGCTGGCCTTTTGGTTAGCAGCCAAACGCTTAACCGCTTAGCTACCAGGGCTCCCCCAGAAGAGACAGACCTTCTATTTACTTGAAGGAGTCACTAGATTCTGCCCACATTCAAGGTGGGGGTGGAGGGATTAGGCTCCACCTTTTGATGGGAGGAGTTTCAAAGAATGCGTGGACATATTTTAAAATCACCATACTGACTTTCCCTAAGATCCAGCTCCTGCCCTCTATAAATATTGAAAAGCTGGGGTGGGGGTGGGGGTGGGCGATAGGCATGGTATGTCAGAGACTCATCCTGTCCTTTCCTGATAGTTCCCACACTTAACCTGGTGGGCACCTAAGATATATGGATGCTCACAGGCCAGCGACAGTCCCCAACCCAATAAGCCACTTCATATCCTGTGGGTAGGTAAGAGGCAGAACTAGGTAAGCCCAGCTTAGTCTTCCCCTCCGAAGGGACCATGAGACAGCTGGTAAAAAAAGAGCCCTTCATTGACAACGGCTACTAATGCCTGGGATTTCCCGCTTTTCCTTTTCTTCCCAAAGTTCTCATTTGCAAGTCACCCCCTGCCGTCTGCCTCCAGGGCTGCAGTGCTAGCAGCTCGACTGTAGAGGTCATTCTCTGCAAAAGCTAATAGCTCTCCTTTAGCAGCAGGGTCTAACACCTTAATGCATGGCCTGGCCTTTCGGGGATAACCGCTGTGAGAGAGCCCTGGGCCTTTGTTGAAGATGTGTGGTGGGCCTAAGTGCCTTAGCAAGCATCTTTAACTGGCACTGGTATACCATGTGTCTCTAATAAAAGTATATGCCTGTAAATTATGAGCTCATCACTCAGAAGACTAGCATCCACTTAATGATCACATTTTTTTTGTGCCAGGCACTGTCTTATTTACTCCACCACATCATCCTGACAGGTGAGGGGTGTTATCTTCATTTTACAGATGAGGAAACTGAGACCTAGGTGGAGGGAAAAAACAAAACAAGAGTACTCTTCTGTAACGAAAATTGAGTATACAGTCCTGCCGTGTTGGAGCCCTCAACGGAGCTGTCTTCATGTAAGCATGTGGAGTATCTGCAGCCTATATCCCCAAGGGTGAAAACTGCTAATCAGTAAGCCATGGGAGTATGTTTCAAACTCCCAGTTGGTTCCCTTCTTCCACTAGGAAATAGACACAATAGCATAGAAAATCCACATTAGCCGTAGAATCATTTACATAAATTGTTTAAGGAATTTGCTGAAAGTGACTAGCTAGTAACTGGGACAAAGCTTGGTTTCAAAATGCAGGTCTCTGTGTAAAAGTCACTCTTTTAACTGCATTTTATTTCCCCAGCTAAAATTCTAAGATGAGAATGAAATCTTAAATTTGAAGTTGAAACCTAATTATTTAGGTATTTTTTATCTTGCTTTGTTATCTAGCTTTTGTTTATCTTTTCTCATGCCCCGAGGAAGATATTCTGCCTTAAGTGCGACTACATGGAGAGAGAAACTAAGGGATACTTAATATAATTACTTTAATGTTTTTAATTAAGCCTTTTATAGACACTCAAAATACTAACACAGCACAATGAGATCACTTACCCTAATTATACAGCAGGTTAAGGACCAAACTTGTGTGGGGATTTAGACTTTTTGGTGGCTACCCACTCAAAAAAGCCAAACCCGTTGCTGTGGAGTCGATGATTCATAGCGACCCTATAGGACAGAGTAGAACTGCCCCATAGGGTTTCCAAGGAGCAGCTGCTGGATTCAAACTGCTGATCTTTCAGCTATAAGCTGTAGCTCTTAACCACTGTGCCACCAGAGTGGCTCCACCTACCCACTAGTCATCTGTTCTTTCTATTCTACTAAGCACAGAACATTTTATATAGTAGTATATATATATCTTTTGAATGAATAATTTCATCTGAAATTAAGTCTTTGTGTTTGCAATTATTAAGTGAAAAAAATCAGTAGGTATGGCAAGATTGTTTTTCTTTAAATAAAAGCATATGCATAGGAAAAAATATATACATTGGAAAAAAAAAACACTTGGAAATAAATCTATAACATTAAAGAGTATGGGTGGGAGTGTTTACGACCAGTTACAACTCATTTTAGGGGGAAGTTGGAGATGTGTTGATAATGAAACCTCAGGGAGGAGGCCGAAATCCAGAACAGTGTCCCCTAAGCAATGACTCCCCTTTACCCTCACCTCCCACCCTTGGAAATCACTAATGATCTTTGATGTCTATACGTTTGTCCATTCTACATATTTCATGTAAGTGGGATCATACAGTATTTGTCCTTTTGTGACTGTCTTATTTCACTCACTGTAATGTTTTCAAGGTTCACCCATGTTGTAGGATGTATCATGACTTCATTTCTCTTTATGGCTGAGTATGCATGTACTTTGTGTATTCCTTCCATCTTCTTTTGATGCTTCCTGCATCGTTGAATATTTTCCCCATAGAACCCTTCAGTATTGCAACTTAAGGCTTGAATTTGTTCTTCAGTTATTTTAGCTTGAGAAATGTCAAGCATGTTATTCCTTTTTGGTTTTCTAACTCCAGGTCTTTGCACATGTCTTTATAATACTTTGTCTTCTCAAGCTTCCCTTTGAAGTCTTCTATTCAGCTGTTTTACTTCATAATTTCTTCCATTTGCTTTAGCTACTTGATGTTCAAAAGCAAGTTTCAGAGTCTCTTGTGACATCCATTTTGGTCTTTTCTTTCTTTCCTGTATTTTTAATGGCCTTTTGCTTTCTTCATGTATGATGTCCTTGATGTCATTTCACAACTTGTCTAGTCTTCGGTCATCAGTGTTTAACACGTCAAATCTATTCTTGAGATGGTCTCTAAATTCAGGTGGGATATACTCAAGATCGCACGTTGGCTCTCGTGGACTTGTTTTAATTTTCTCTAGCTTCAACATTTTGTTTATCTATTCATCTGCTCATGGACATTCAAGCTGTTTCCACCTTTCAGCTATTGTGAATAGTTCTACAATGGATATTGGTGTACAAGTATCTGTTTATGTTCCTGCTTTCCATTCTTTTGGGTAATATTGAGGATTAGAATTGCTGGGTCATATGGTAAGTTGAGAGCCCTAGTGTCGCATTCTTCAAGCTGTGCAACCATTCTCTCCCTCCTTTTCCAAATTGTTTCTCCCCCATTAACATCTCACTGTCCCTAGTTTCCTATCTGACCTTTCAAGTTGCTGTGTATATTCTCAACAATAACAATTTGATCCCATATAGATAGTTCTTTAAAGGAGCACAGTGCTCAAGGTAGACATTCTTTACTAATTAAGCTAAACTATTGTTTGGTTTAAAGAAGACTTCAGGGGATATTTTACGTTTAAGGTTTGAAGATTATCTCAGAGCAGTAGTTTCAGAGGTTTATCCAGGCTCAATGGCTCCAGAAGTCTGGATTCCATGAGAATTTGAAATTCTTTTCCATATTTCCCCCATTTAATCAGGATTCTTCTATAGAATCTTTGATCAAAACATTCAGCAATTGTAGCCAGGCACCATCCTTTTGTCCTGGTCTCATGGCAAAGGAGGCAGTTGTTCATGGATTTTGCCCTTTTTTTTTTTTTAAATTGGATTGTTTGTCTTTTTGGTGTTAAGTTCTAGGAATTCTTTATACGTTCTGGATATTAAACCATTATCGGATATACGGTTTCCCAAAATTTTCTCCCAATCTATAGGTTTTCTCTTCACTTTGTAGGTAAAGACCTTTGATGAACAAAAATTTTTAATTTTGACAAGGTCCCATTTATCTGTTTGTCTTTTGTTGTTCATGCTTTTGGTATCATATATAAGAATCCATTGTCAAGTACTCTGTCCCGAAGCTTTACACCTAAGTTTTCTTCTAAGAGTTTTATGGTTTTAGTTTTCACATGTAGGTCTTTTATCTATTTTTTTTTTTTAATTTTATTGTGCTTCAGGTGAAAGTTTACAACTCATGTTAATTTCTCCTTCAAAAATTCATACATTTTGTTTTGTGACATTGGTTGAAATCCCCACAATGTGACATCATGCTCCCCCTTTCCACTCCCGGTTCCCTGTGTCCATTCGTCCAGTTCTTGTCCCTTCCTTCCTTCTTATCTTGCTTTTGGGCAGGAGCTGCCCATTTGGTGTTGTATATTTGATTGAACTAAGAAGCATGTTCCTCACATGTGTTATTGTTTGTTTTCTAGGCCTGTCTAATCTTTGTCTGAAAAGTGGGCTTCAGGGTGATTTCAGTTCTGAGTTAGCAGAGTGACCAGGGGCCATAGTCTTGGGGACTCCTCCAGCCTCTGTCAGACCAGTTAAGTCTGGTCTTTTTTTGTGAATTTGAATTCTGTTCTACATTTTTCTCCCATTCTGTCCAGGACTTCTCTGTTGTGATCCCTGTCAGAGCAGTCGGCGGTAGTAGCCAGTAGTTCTTCTGGTCTCAGGCTGGCGGAGGCTCTGGTTCATGTGGTCCTTTAGTCCTTTGGGCTAATATTTTCCTTATGTCTTTGGTTTTTTTCACTCTCCTTTGCTGAGGACGGGATGGGATCAATACATGCATCTGCTTATAAACTTTAAGGACCCCAGACACTACTCACCAAAGTGGGATGTAGAACATTTTCTTTAGGAACTATGTTATGCCAGTTGACCTAGATGTCCCCTGAGACTATGGTCCCCAACCCTCAGCCCCAGCAACTTGGTCCCTTAGGGTGTTTGGATGTGTCTAGGAGACTTCTATGCCTTTACTCTGCCTGGATTGTGCTGACTGCTCCTATATTGTGTATTGTCTTTCCCTTCACCAAAGTTGACACTTGTCTACTATCTAGTTAGTGATTTCCCCTCCTCCTCCCTCCCCACCTTCGTAACCATCAAAGAATATTTTTGTGTGTGTGTAAACCCTTTTTTGAGTTCTTGTAATAGTGGTCTCATACAATATTTGTCCTTTTGTGATTGACTTATTTCATTCAGCATAATGCCCTCCAGATTCATTCATCCATGTTGTGAGATTTTTGCAGATTCATCATTGTTCTTTATTGTTGCATAGTATTCCATTGTGTATATGTACCATAATTTGTTTATCCGTTCATCTGTTGATGGGCACTTAGGTTGTTTTAATCTTTTTGGTATAGTGAATAGTGCTGCAAAGAACATGGGTGTGCATATGTCTATTCGTGTGACAGCTCTTATTTCTCTAGTGTATATTCCTAGGCGTGGGATTGCTGGATTATATGGTATTTCTATTTCTAGCTTTTTAAGGAAATGCCATACCATTTTCCAAAGTGGTTGTACCATACTACATTCCCACCAGCAGTACGTAAGAGTTTCAATCTCCCGGAACCCGGAAACCTCTCCAACATTTGTTATTTTGTGTTTTTTGGATTAGTGTCAGTATTGTCCAAGTGAGATGGTGTCTCATTTTAATTTTTATTTGCATTTCTCTAGTGGTTAATGATTACAAGCATTTCCTCGGGTGTCTTAGCCACCAGAATGTCTTCTTTGTTGAAGTGCCTGTTCATATACTTTGCCCATTTTTAATTGAATTGTCTTTTTGTTATTGAGATGTCAAAGCATTTTGTAGATTTTAGGGATTACACCCTTCTCAGATATGTCATAGCCAAAAATTTTTTCCCAGTCTGCAGGTTCTCTTTTTACTCTTGGTGAAGTCTTTTGATGAGCATAAATGTTTAATTTTTGGGAGCTCCCAGTTATCTAGTTTCTCTTCTGGTGTTTGGGCATTTTCAGTTATGGTTTATATACTATTTATGCCATGTATTAGGGCCCCTAGCATTGTCCCTATTTTTTATTCCATGATCTTTATTATTTTAGATTTTATGTTTTGGCCTTTGATCCATTTTCAGTTAGTTTTTGTGTATGGTGTGAGGCATGGATCTTGTTTCATTTTTTTACAGATGGACATCCGTTTATGTCAGCACTGTTTTTTTTTTTAAATTGTGCTTTAAGTGAAAGTTTACAGTTCAAGTCAGTTTCTCATACAGAAATTAATACATACATTGCTATGTGAACCTAGCTGCTCTCCCTATAATGTGACAGCACACTCTTCCTTTCCGTCACAGATTTCCCATGTCCATTCAACCAGCTCCTGTCCCTTTTTGCCTTCTCATCTCACCTCCAGACAGGAGCTGCCCATTTAGTCTCATGTATCTACTTGAGCTAAGAAGCACTCTTTTCACGAGTATCATTTTATGTCCCATAGTCCAGTCTAATCTGTCTGAAGTGTTGGCTTCGGGAATGGTTTCAGTTCTGGGCTAATGGAGAGTCCGGGGGCCATGTCTTCCAGGGTCCCTACAATCTCACTCAGACCATTGAGTCTGGTCTTTTTACGTGAATTTGAGTTCTGCACCACACTTTTCTCCTGCTCCATCAGGGACTCTCTGTTGTGTTCCCTGTCAGGGCGGTCATTGGTGGTAGCCAGGCACCATCTAGTTCTTCTGGTCTCAGGCTGATGAAGTCTCTGGTTTATGTGGCCTTTTCTGTCTCTTGGGCTAGTATTTTCGTTGTGTCTTTGGTGTTCTTCGTTCTCCTTTGCTCCAGGTGGTAGGGACCAATTGATGTATCTTAGATGGCCACTCGTAAGGTTTTAAGACCACAGACACCACTCACCAAAGTGGGATGCAGAACATTTTCTTAAACTTTGTTACGCCAATTGATCTAGATGTCACCTGAAACCATGGTCCCCAGACACCTGCCCCTGCTACTCTGTCCCTCAAAATGTTTGGTTCTATTCAGGAAACTTCTTAGCTTTTGGTTTTATCCAGTTGTCAGCACTGTTTTTTAAAGAGACTGTCTCTTCCCTGTTTAACGGACTTTGGTCCTTTGTCAAATATCAACTTCTCATAGATGGATGGATTTACGTCTGAGTTCTCAACTTTGTTCCATTGGCCTATGTTTCTGTTGTTGTACCAGTACTAGGCTTTTGTGTGTGTGCTTTAGGTGAAAGTTTACAGCTCAAGTTAATTTCTCATTCAAAAATTGATACACATATTGTTTTGTGACCTTGGTTGCAATCCCCACAATGTAACAGCACCCTCCCCTTTTCCACCCTGGGTTCCCTGTGTCCATTCATCCAGTTCCTGTCCCTTCCTGCCTTCTCATCCTGCTTTGGGACAGGAGCTGCCCATTTGGTCTCATATATTTGATTGAACTAAGAAGCACATTCCTCACATGTATTATTTTTTTGTTTTTTAGGCCTGTCTAATCTTTGTCTGAAAAGTGACTTTTGGGAATAGTTTCAGTTCTGAGTTAACAGCACTTCCAGGGACCATAGTTTTGGGGGTTCCTCTAGTCTCTGTCAGACCAGTAATTCTAGTCTGTTTATGTGAATTTGAATTCTGTTCTACATTTCTCTTCTGCTCTGTCTTGGACTGTCTGTTGTTTTCCCTGTCAGGGTGGTCATTGGTGGTAGCTGGGCACCATCTAGTTCTTCTGGTCTCAGGCTGGTGGAGTCTCTGGCTCATTTGGTCCTTTAGCTCTTTAGGTTAGTATTTCCCTTGTGTCTTTAGTTTTCTTCATTCTCCTTTGCTCCAAATGTGAGTATCTTAGATGGCTGCTCGCAAGCTTTTAAGACCCCCTGATGCCACTCACCAAAGTGGGATGTACAGTACCAGCCTGTTTGGACTACCATCACTATGTAATAGATTCTAAAATCAGGTAGTATGAAGCCTCCCAGTTTGTTTTTCTTCTTCAGTAGAACTTTACTTATCTGGGGTCTTTTTCCATTCTATATAAAGTTGGTGATTTATTTCTGCATCTTGTTAAAGAATGCTGTTGCTATTTGGATCAGGATTGTATTATAACTGTAGATCGCTTTGGATAGTATTGACATTTTCACAATGTTGAGTCTTCCTATCCATGAGCATTGTATGTTTTCCACTTATGTAGGTCTGTTTTGGTTTCTTGCAGTACTATTTTGTAGTTTTCTTTGTATAGGTCTTTTACATCTCTGGTTAGATTTAATCCTAATTACTTTGTCTTCTTGGTGGCTATTGTAAATGATATTGATTTGGTGATTTCCTTTTCAAAGTTCTGTTTGTTAGTGTAGAAGAATCCAACTGATTTTGTATGTTAATCCTGTTTCCTGCTACTTTGCTGAAATCTATTATTTCCAGTAGCTCTCTTGTGGATTCTTTGAGGTTTTCTGTGTATAAGATTATATCATCGGCAAATAGGGATAGTTTTACCTTTTCCTTACCAGCTTGGATGCCATTTATTTCTTTTTCTTATCTTATTGCTCTAGCTAGCACTTCCAGCATGATGTTGAATAAGAGTGGTGATAAGGGGCATCCTTGTCTGGTTCTTGTTCTCAGGGGAAATGTTTTTGGTCTCTGTCCATTTAGAATGATATTGGCTGTTGGTTTTGTATAAATGCCTTTATTATGTTGAGGAATTTCCCTTCTATTCCTACTTTATTCAGAGTTTTTTTTTATCAGCAATGGGTGTTGGACATTGTCAAATGCCTTTTCTGAGTCGATTGATATGATCATGTGATTCATTTGTTTTATTTATGTGGTGGATTATGCTGATGGATTTTCTAACATTGAAATATCCCTGCATAGCTGGTATGAATCCCATGTGGTTATGATGTATTATTATTATTATATGCTATTGAATTCTATTGGCTAGAATTTTGTTGAGAATTTTTGTGTCTATGTTCACAAGGGATGTTGGTCTGTAGTTTTCTTTTTTTGTGGTGTCTTTGCCTAGCTTTGTTATCAGGATTCATAGAATGAGTTCAGGAGTATTCTTTCCTTTTCTATTCTCTGAAATAGTTTGACTATTATTGATGTTAGCTCCTCTCTGAAAGTTTGGTAGAATTCTCCAGTGAAGCCATCCAGGCCAGGGCTTTTGTTGTTGTTGTTGAGTTTTTTTTTTTTTTTTAATTACCTCTTCTGTTATGGTTCTGTTTAGTTTTTCTACTTCAGTTTTGTGTTACTTATGTAGGTAGTGTGTTTCTAGAAATTTGCCCATTTCCTCTAGGTTTTCAAATTTGTTAGAGTACATTTTTTTTTTTTAAATATTCTGTTATAATCCTTTTTACTTCAGTTGGGTCTGTTGTGATATCACCTGTGTCGTTTCTTATTCAGGTTATTTGCTTTCTCTCCTGTTTTTCTTTTGTCAGTTTGGCCAATGGTTTGTCAATTTTGTTGATCTTTTCAAAGAACCAGCTTTTGATCTTGTTGATTCTTTCTATTGTTTTTCTGTTCTCTATTTCTGCTGTAATCTTTATTATTTCCTTTCTTCTGGTGTCTAAGTAAGGGCTTCTTTTGTTGCTCTATTTGTGTTTGTTTGAGTTGTAGGGTTAATGTTTTGATTCTGTCCCTTTCTTCCTTTTTGATGTGTGCGTTTATTGCTATAAATTGACTATGAGGCACTGCTTTTGCTGTGTCCCAAAGGTTTTGGTAAGGTGTGTTTACATTCTCATTTGATTCTATGAATTTTTTAATTCCATCCTTGATTTCTTCTATTACCCATTAGTTTTTAAGCAAGGTGTTGGTCAATTTCCATGAATTTGATATTTTTCTGTGATGTTATTGATATGTTATTGATTTCTACTTTTATGGCATTATGATCAGAGAAGATGCTTTGTATTATTTGGCTGTTTTGGATTTTGTTAAGGCTTGCTTTGTGGCCTAAAATGTGCTCTATTCTGGAGAATGTTCCATGTGCATTGGAAAAGAATGTATACTTTGCTGATGTTGGGTGGAGTGTTCTGCATATGTCTATGAGGTTGAGTTGGTTAACTGTGGCATTTAGATCTTCTGTATCTATATTGAGTTTCTTTCTAGATGTTCTGTACTACACTGAAAGCGAGGTATTGAAGTCTCTTACTATTATTGTGGAACTGTCTGTTTCTCTTTTCAATGTTGTTAGAGTTTGCTTTATGTATTTTGGAGCCCTGTCATTGGGTGCTTATATATTTATTGTGGTTATGTCCTCCTGGTGTATTGACTTTTAATAATTATATAATGTCCTTCCTTACCCATTATGGTGGATTTTGCTTTAAAGTCTCTTTATTGGAGGTCAGTATTGCCACTCCTGCTCTTTTTTGTTTATCGTTTGTTTGATATATTTTTTTCATTCTTTGAGTTTTAGTTTGTTGATGTCTTTGTGTCTAAGGTGTGTATCTTGTAGACAGCATATAGACAGATCAGTTTGTTTTATCCACTCTGCCACTCTATTTACTGGTGCTTTTAGGCCATTTACAGTCAGTGTAATTATTGATAGGTATGAGTTTACTGCTGTCATTTTGTTGTGTTTGTGTGCATGTATGTGGTGTTGATGGTTTCTTTGTTCCACTTAATATTTTGTGCTGAGTTCTTTTTGTTTATTGATTTTCTTTTCATCTCTTTCATTATTGTTGATTTTGTGTTTGCTGAATGTTTATGTTTTTCTTCTTTCTTATTTTCATTGGTAGGTTTGTTAGCTTCCTTCGTGGTTACCTTGAAATTTACTTTTATTTTTCTAAATTTAAACTAGTCTTTTATTTCTTGATATCATCTTGATTTCCTCTCCATATGGAAGTTCTATGACTACACTATTTATTCCTTCTTTTTTGTTTTGACATTGTTGTCATTTACATATTGACATCTCTAGTTCCCTATTTTCAGTCTTCCAAGCCATCAGTAAGTTATTATATTTATTTATTTTATGTTTGCTTACTGTGTTGTAGCTTCTTGTTTTGTTTTATTTTGATATGCCCAGATAGGCTGCTCATGTGAGCTAGTTTGATTATTGGCCCCTTTGAAACTCTAGTGTCCTGTCACCAAGTGGTTATATCTGTTATTAGACATGTGAGCCCAGGTGTCCATTTACTTTTTTTTGTATGGATTCAGCTCAGGTGTCCTGGTAGTTTGTCACCAAGTGTGTGGTACAGGCTCTCACCTACCGTCCTATACAGGCAGGGCTGATTGGAGTAGGCACAGGTATCTGGCTGCAGTAGGGGGTCATGCACAGAGAAAGGCAGGGGCCTGATGGCTGCCCCTGAGTGTCTGGGAGGAAATTGTGTCCCTGTTTCATGCAGTGCATAGGTGGGTGGGTTTTTCAGCCAGACTATGGGCACCCAATGCTGTTGGCTGTAAGGACTGGGAGGCATCACGTATTCTTGGACTCCTGTCACAGGTGGCTAAGTGGCATGGGTGGAGCGGCCAGTCCTCAGGCCCCTGCTGTGGGTAGATGAGGACCTTGCTTAATGGGCAGAGCAATGTCAAATGTCATGAAACTGTCACTCCTCCATATAGCTGACACAGTTAAAGTTAGGCTTCAGGTATATACCCTGTTGTACTGTGCTAATGAGGGCCTATGCTGTTGAAATGGACCCATACAGGTCTATGCAGGGGTGAAAGGCATTCAAAGTCTGTGGACCCCTTATGCCTGTGCCTAGGCAAGGGAGCTGTGCCTGCCCTGAGTTCCTGGTTTAAGGAAGCTGGCAGATTATTTTTCCCCTATTTGTTAATTTGTTCCCTCTCCAAGGCCAGGAGAATGGCTCAGGGCAAATGATGGGTCCTACTTCCGGCCCAGGGGATGCAGCAATCACTGAAGCCATCCCAGGACCCAGTGCAGAGTGGGAAGGAGGCAGGTAAATGGGAGGGGTTCTTCCCAAATGGAGTGTTTTTTGATTCGCAAGGTGAGTTAGATGCATGTACTTATCTTTTGTTGATTGAGCACCACTTTTCACTGATTCTGGAGGCTTGAGTAGACTCTCCACTGCTTGGTCTCTCCTGACATGGAAAACGCTTCCTGAATGACACTGCTTGCCTCACCACACGCGCCAGCCAATCTAGGCCTGCAGGGTGCCGGTTTTCACTGTGTCAGGTCTGGCAACTCCTCACAGCTTCTGAACTGTCTCTCCCTTCCCCTTCCACTCAGTCTGATTTCTCAACTTTGCCTTTGATGTTCAGGGCTCCCAGATTGTCCTATATAATCAACTTACTTGTTTTTTACTTTGTTGTAAGAGGGACCACCAGAAACCTCTGACTACTCTGCCGTCTTGGCCCTGCCTGCTATTTTCAGTCTTCTAGCCTTGTTTTATTTTTGTGAATTCCCTATCTGGTCTGGTATCTTGTTGATCTATCCTGTGTCCTAGTCTTGGATTGTTGTCTGATGTCATTGGTTCTCTAACCAGAGGATTCCTTTTAATATTTCTTGTAATTTTGGTCTGGTTTTTACATATTCCCTTAATTTCTGTTTATCTGGAAATGACCTAACTTCGCCATCGTATTTGAGAGACAATGTTGCTGGATGTATAATTTTTGGCCTGCAATTTTTTTCCTTCAAGGCTATATATATGTCATCCCATTGCTTTCTTGCCCGCATGATTTCTGCTAACTAATCATAGCTTAGTCTTATTGGTTCTCCTTTGTAGGTGATTTTTTGTTTATCCTTAGCAGCTCTCAGGCTTCTTTCTTTGTCTTTGGTTTTGGCAAGTTTGATTATAATATTCTTGGTGACTTTCTTTTTGGGTCTATCCTGTATTGGTTTGTTAAGCTTCTTGGATAGATATCTTCTTGTCTTTCACAATATTGGGGAAGTTTTCTGCTAGCAAATCTTTGACAATTCTCTGTGTTTTCCGTTTTCCACCCCGTTCTGGTACTCCGATCACTGGTAGGTTTGTCCTCTTGATAGTATCCAACATAATTATTAGGCTTTCTTCATTTTTCTTCATTTTTTTTTCTGATTTTTCCTCAAATTGGTGTAAAGGGATTTGTCTCCAATCTCACTGATTCTGACTTCCATTGTCTCAATTCTGCTCCTATGACCTTTTATTGAGTTGTCTAATTCTGACATTTTATTGTTAGTCTTTTGGATTTCTAGTTGCTGTTTTTCTATGGTTTCTAGCAGCTTGTTTATTCTGTGAGTTTGTTCTTGTATTGTTTTCCTAAATTCTTTTATGGTTTTGTCTGTTTGTTCCTTAGTTTGGTCTGTGTTTTGCTTGATCTCCTTCTTGATCTTTTGAAGAACTCTGTATATTAGTATTTTGAAGTCTGGGTCAGATAGTTCCATTGCCTTATCTTCCTTGGGATGGTTTTCCAGTTCTTTATTTTGGTTACTTGCTGGAGCCATCTTGTCCTGCTTCTTTATGTGATTTGATGTTGACTGTTTTGTCTCCGAGGCATCAATAAGTTATTTTATTTATTTATTTATTATAGTTTTGTTTACTTCATCCTGAATTTTTGTTTTGTTTTGATATGTCCCACTAGGCTGGGTGTGTGTGCTACTCTGGTCGTTATTTTGTCCTTGTTGAAGCTCTCACTCCTGTCTCCAGGTGGTTGGAGCAGCTACCACGTGTGTGAGCCTGGGAGTCTGTTTACTATTCTTGTGGGGCTGCTGAAGAGGTAGGTGGCTTTTTTGGTGAGGTGATGAATCTGTCCTGTTAGTCACCTGGCTGTGGGTGCAGGGAGTGTTCTCCCTGGTCGTTGAGTTTGGTGTTGCGTATGTTGTGGTCAGGGTACAAGTGCTCAGGTCATCGGTCATGAGTGTGTGATGTGAAGACTCTCACCTACAGTCATGGGAGGGCTGGGCTACATGGGGGTGTTCAGAGCAAGCACAGATCTCTGGTTGCAGTGGGGGATGATGTGGGGGCAAGGCAAAAGCCTGTCAGCTTCCCCTGGGTAGCTGGATGGAGGGTGTGCCCCTGTCCATTAGAACACATAGTGGCGGGGGGGATGGGTAGGGCAGCTGGTCCTTGGGCACCAGGTGTGGTTGGCTGAAGGAACTGGAGGGTGAAACTGGTTCTCAGGCTCTTGTCATGGGCAGCTAGATGGAGTGGGTGATACAGCCAGTCCTCAGGCCCTGGTGTGGGTGGGTGAGGCTCCTTTTTAGGGGACAGGGCATATCAGATGCCACAGATCTGCAGCTCCCATTTGTCTGCTGCAGGTGAAAGGGGGCTTCAGGTGAAAACCTTGCTCATTTTGCCCTAGTGAGGGTTTACCATGCCAAGGTTGGCCAGCAAGGCACTGGTGCAGGTGATCAGTGTGGGTGAAGGGCCCTGCAAGTCCGTGGACCCCCTATGTAAGAGGCTGGGTTCAGGCCAGGCCAAGAGGCTCAGGCCTGCCGAAAGCTACAGGCTTAGGGGGTAGAGCGATGTCAAATGTCACAGATCTGCAGTTCCCACTTGGCTGCTGCAGGTGAAAATGGGCTTCAGCTGGAAACTCTGCCCTTTTTGTCCTAATGAGGGCGTGCCCTGCCAGGTCAGCCAGCATGGCACTGGTGCGGGTGATTGGCGGTGGTGAAACATGCTGCAAGTCTGTGGACCCCCTACTCCAGTGGCTGGATGAAGAGGTGGGTGCCTCTGGACCAGGCTGCGAGTTTCTGGCTTAGGGGACATGGCAGTGTTGAATGCCCTCGGACTGGTGTCAGAGCAAGAAGGGGGAGGTATAAGGAGAAGGGAATGCTCCTCGGCCATGGATGTCTGGTGGGGTAAGAGGTATGGTTCATGTAATCAGTTGGGAGTTTGCACTTATCTTTTGCATGTCTGATATCACTTCTGTTTGGTTCTGAAGGTGTGTGCAGAGTCACTGCTACTTAGCTGCACCAGATGGGGTGGGTTTCACCTTGGGATGCTGCTGTTTGCCTCAATATTATTGCACTGAATAGAATCAGCTAGCAGGACACTGACAATTCAGTGATCCATAATTCTCCATTTCCAGTGTTTTTGAATTGTTTCTCCTTCCACTTGTTGCTCAGTCTGATTCCTCATCTTTGCCTTTGATGCTTAGGGTTCCTAGATTGTGATATATATCTGATTCACTTGTTTTTTGGGTCTTTATTGCAAGAGGGGCAACACGAAGCATCTGACTATTCCACAATCTTGGCCCCGCCTCCTCTTTATCTATTTTGAGTTAATTTTTATATATGGTTTGAAGTATGGATCCAGCTTCTTTTTTTTTTGCATATGAAAATCTAGTTGTACCAGCATCATTTTTTGAAGAAATATTCTTTCCCCATTGAATGGACTTAGCACGTTTGTTGAAAATCAATTGACATAGGTGTATGGGTTTATTTCTGGACTTTCAATTCTATTCCATTGATCTATACATCTGTTATTATACCAGTACCAGACCCTTTTGATTACTGTTGCTATACACTATGTTGTGAGATTGAGGAGTCTAAGTCTTACTTTGTTCTTTTTGAAGATTGCTTTGGCAGTTTGGGGTCACTGACAGTTCCATATAAATTTGAAGATTGGCTTTTCCATTTCTGCAAAGAAGGTTACTGGAATTATGATAAGGATTGCTTTGAATATTGTCTTATTCATCTAGTGCTGATATAACAGAAATGCCACAAGTGGATGGCTTTAACAAAGAGAAATTTATTCTCTCACAGTCTAGTGGGTTATTAGTCCAAATTCAGGGCATCAGCTCCAGGGAAAGGCCTTCTCTGTCTGTTGGCTCCAGAAGAAGGTCCTTGTCATCAGTCTTCCCTTGGTCTGGGAGCATCTCAGCGCAGCAACCTCAGGTCCAAAGGACCTGCTCTGCTCCCAGTGCTGCTTTCTTGGTGGTACAAGGTCCCTATGTGTCTCTGCTCACTTCTCTCCTTTTTATCTCTAAAGAGATTGGCTTAAGACACTATCTAATCTTGTAGACCTCATCAGTATAACTGCTGCTAATCTATCTTATTACATCATAGTGATAGAGTTCACAACACATAAGGAAATTACATCAGATTACAAAATGGTACGTGATCATACAATACTGGGAATCATGACCCAGCTAAGTTGACAGATATTTTCGGTGGACACAATTAAATCCATGACAAATATATAGATCGCTTTGGGTAGTATTGACATCTTAACAGTATGAAGTCTTCCAATCCATAAACACAGAACATCCTTCCATTTATTTAAGTCTTTTCAGCAATGTTTTATAGTTTACAGTGTACAAATCTTTCACCTCCCTGATTAAACTTATTCCTAGGTATTTTATTCTTTTAGATGCTATTGCAAATAGAATTGTTTCCTTACATTCCTTCTCAGAATGTTAATTGCTAGTTGTGATCATTAAATTTGTGTGTCAACTTGGCTGGGCCATGATTCTCAAGTTTGGCCATTATGATGTAGTTTGGCAGTTGTATAATGATGTAATCACATCCATGATGAGATTTTATATAATGTGATCACCTCCATGTTGGGATCTGCTGTGAAAAGCCAATCAGTTGAAAGGGAGTTTCCTTGGGGGTGTAGACTGCATCCAATATAGATGGACTTTCTGGCAAGTCTTGTGGACTTTTACTGGCTCTAGATCCTGCAACTGGCTCCTTGTTCATCTGACTTCCGATTCTAGGGACTTGAATTAGCAGCTTACCTGCCGTCTTGCCTGCAGATCTTGGGATTCATCGATCTCCACAGCCTATAAGCCAGAGCCCTGCTGTCTGGCCTGCTGTTCTTGGGTTTGCCAACCTCTGCAGCTACACGAGTCAGAAGAAGCTTCCAGCCTGACCCATGGACTTGTGGCTTTCTAGCCTCTACAACTGTGTGAGCTATTTCCTTGATACAAATCTCTCTCTCCATATATATTTATATGCTTTACTGGTTTTGCTTCTCAAGATAACCCAGCCTAAGACATTTGGTACTGAGAGTGGTTCTAGATAAACAAAATTATAAGGATGGGTTTTCTAAATTGGTTTTCAAGTCTGGTTAGTCTTAAAGATTTGGATGACTCTGCTTCCAGTATTAAAGAGGGCACTGCTAATCCATGGCATAAGGTGGCAGTAGAAATATGCAAAAATATCACCACCAATAGATTAGGTACTGGTGAAGTGTGAGGCTGTGGATGATTACATGTTTAGTACCTTTCTACAATTTTGTCATAATGAGAAGTATAAGGAAGCTGGTTGGTTAGTCCTACTTTCGCTAGACAAAGTGGTGAAAAAAAGAGATGAGCTCAGGGCTTCAGAGTCAAATCTCAAGCACTGCATAAAAGACATCAAAGTTTCCACTTGTGCCATGAAATAAAGCCTTATTTCTTATAGTAACAGGTTGATATTGCTGAAAACCAAACCCCGAGTCTTATCGTAAGAGTGGCTGAATTACAACGCCAACTTAATTCTCAACCTCATGTGGTGTCTGAAGTTAAAGTGAGGGCATTGGTTGAGAAGAAATGGGATCTTGAAACTTGGGATGTGGACATATGGGCAGATAATCAGGAAGCTGGGAACACTGAGCCCCTAAATTCCGTTGAGTAATTCCTGCCAACAGAACCAGCACTCTCAATCCCTTCTGAAGAGATTACTCCATATTTGTCTGCTAAGCTACCTTCCCCTGTAAAATCATTACCCCCTCCACCCTATCTGATAAGATTAACCCAGCTGTATCTAAAGAGCCTTTGTCTAAGTCATTGCCTGGGGCATTACCTGAGGCACATGCCTTACAAGACAATGCTGAATGTTCTCAAAACACATCCCCACCACCCATTTTGACTTCTAGACCTATAACTAGACTGAAGTCTCAGGGAGCTCCAAAAGGTGAAGTACGAAGTGTGACCCAGGAGGAGGTGGGCTACACTCCAAAAGAACTGCTTGACTTTTCTAATATGTACAAACAGAAACCTGGGGAATATGTATAGGAACAGCTATTAAGGGTATGGGATAATGAAGCAAGGAACATAAAGAAGGATCAGTCAGAGTTTAATGATACAGGCCCACTAAGCACAGATTCTTTATTCAGTGTTTCAGCTTGAGAGGTTAGAAAAGGATTTAATAGTTTATTTGGTTGGGTCGCAAGCATGGCTTACATGGTGGCCTACACTAAATGAAGTTGAAGTACCAGACCTATCATGGTATACTGTCGAAGGTATCCAAAGCTTAGGGAAATTGGCATGTTAGAGTGGATTTATCAGGTTAGACCCACAGACCCACACATGAAGTACCCTGAGGACACAGCTTTTCCCACAATTGTGAGGAACAAATTTGTGAAGGGAGCCCCAGCATCCTTGAAGACAGCTGTGATTGCTATTTTATGTAAGTCAGATTTGACAATGGGAACTGCACTAACTTAATTAAGACACTGTCTTAGTCATCTAGTGCTGCTACAACAGAAATACCACAAGTGGATGGCTTCACCAAAGAGAAATTTATTCTCTCACAGTCTAGTAGGCTACAAGTCCAAATTCAGGATATCAGCTCTAGGGGAAGGCTTTCTCTCCTTTGTTGGCTCTGGAGGAAGTTCCATGTCATCAATCTTCCCCTGGTCTAGGAGCTTCTCTGCCCAGGACCTCCAGGTCCAAAGAAAACGCTCTGCTCCCAGCGCTGCTTTCTTGGTGGTGTGAGGTCCGCCATCTCTCTGCTTGCTTCTCTCTTTTATACTTCAAAAGAGATTGGCTTAAGACACAATCTAATCTTGTAGCTCTCATCAACATAACTGCCACTAATCCATCTCATTAACATCATAGTGATAGGATTTACGATACATAGGAAAATCACATCAGGTGACAAAATGGTGGACAATCACACACTCTGGGAATCATGGCCTAGGCAAATTGATACACATATTTTTGGGGGACACAATTCAATTGATGACAGATATCTAACTAAAATGGGGCTGATTGGACCCGTGGTGGTAGGGGCCAAGTGGCAGCACTGAATCGACAAAAACAAGGTGGATGTGCTTACCGTAATGGACAGTGGAATCAAAGCAGTAATCCAAATAGTCTAACTCCTATGGACTCATGGCATTGGCTACTTAGTCATGGTGTCCCTAGCAGTGAAATAGACAGGAAATCTATTAAATATTCACTTGATCTATACAAGTAGAAGAATTCTAGGTCAAGTGAACGAAGTATAACTCGAATCGCCAGAATAGAGAATCACGGTCCCTCAATCAATTCCCAGACTTGAATGAGCTTAAAGACCCACAACTCCGTGAATGAAGGGGAGGCCAGGTCCCCTTGAGGAGGGACTCCATTTCACTGCCAAAAACTTATACTGTTTATCTCTCTCTCGGCCTTCCCCAAAGGGATGTATAGCCTTTTACTAGAGTAACTGTTCATTGGGGAAAAGGAAATAATCAGACTTTTGGGGGATTATTGGATACTGGGTTTCAACTCTAATTGTTGACTCTAATTCCAGGAAACACAAAATGTCACTGTCACCCACCAGTTGGAGTGGGGACATATGGAGGTCAGGTTATTAGTGGAGTCTTAGCTCATGTCTGTCTCACAGTAGGTCCAGTGGGTCCCCGAACTCATCCTGTAGTGATTTCCCCAGTTCCAGAATACATAATTGGAATAGATATACTAAGCAACTGCAAAACCCCCACATTGGATCTCTGACAAGTGGAGTAAGGGCTATTATGGTAGGAAAAGGCCAAATGGAAGCCATTAGAACTGTCCCCACCTAGGAAAATAGCAAACCAAAAGCAATACCACGTTCTGCAATGGAGGAATTGCAGAGATTACTACCACCATCAAGGACTTGAAGGATTCAGGGGTGGTGATTTCCACCACATCCCCATTCAACACGTCTACTTGGCTTGTGCAAAAAACAGATGGCTCTTGGAAAATGACAGTGGATTACTGAAAACCTAACCAGGTGGCGACTCCAATTGCAGCTGCTGTTCCAGACGTGGTTTCATTGCTTGAGCAAATTAATACATCTCCTGGTACCTGGTATGCAGCTATTGATCTGGCTAATGCCTTTATCTCCATACCTGTTTCAAAGGACCACCAGATGCAGTTTGTCTTCAGCTGGCAAGACCAGCAATGCACCTACATTAGGGCTACATCAACTCTCTGTCCCTATGTCATAATTTAGTCCACAGGGACCTTGATCGCCTTTCCCTTCCACAAGATGTCACACTGGTCCACTACATTGATGACGTTATGCTGCTTGGACCTAGTAGGGAAGAAGTGTCAATGACTCTGGACTTACTGGTAAAACATTTGCGTGCTAGAGGCTGAAAAATTAATCTGACAAAAGTTCAGGCACCTTCCACCTCAGTGACATTTCTAGGAGTCCAGTGGTGTGGGGCATGTCGAGATATTCCTTCTAAAGTGAAGGATAAGTTATGCATCTGGCCCCTCCCACAACTAAAAAGGAGGCACAATGCCTCTTTGGATTTTGGAGGCAACATATCTTTCATTTGGGTGTGCTACTCCGGCCTATTTATCAAGTGACTAGAAAAGCTGCTATTCTTTTTTTTTTTTTAATCGTGCTTTAGGTGAAAGTTTACAACTCAAGTTAATTTCTCATTCAAAATTTATACATATATTGTTTTGTGACATTAGTTGCAATCCCCACAATGTGATAGCATACTCCCCATTTCCACTCCAGGTTCCCTGTGTCCATTCAACCAGTTTCTGTCCCTTCCTGCCTTCTCATCCTACTTTTGGACAGGAGCTGTCCATTTGGTCTCCTGTATCTGATTAAACTAAGAAGCACATTCCTCACGTGTATTATTTTCTGTTTTATAGTCCTGTCTAATCTTTATCTGAAGAGTGGGCTTTGGGAATGTTTTAGTTCTGGGTTAACAGTGAGTCTAGGGGCCATAGTTTCTGGGGTTCCTCCAGTCTCCGTCAGACCATTAAGTCTGGTCTTTTTATGTGAATTTGAGTTCTGTTCTACATTTTTCTCCTGCTCTGTCCAGGACTCTCTCTTGTGTTCCCTATCAGGGCAGTGGTAGCCAGGCACCATCTAGTTCTTCTGGTCTCGGGCTGGTAGAGTCTCTGGTTCACGTAGTCCATTAGTCCTTTGGGCTAATATTTTCCTTGTGTCTTTGGTTTTCTCCATTCTCCTTTGCTCCGAGTGGGATGGGACAAATAGATGTATCTTAGATGGCCCCTTGAAAACTTTTTTTTTTTTTTTTTTTAAGATTGATAGGCTTTTTATTCAAGAAAGACAAGAGGTTGAATTTACTGCATTTTCAATCTAGGTCATCATGGATGTTGTTGTTTTTGTTAGTTGCTGCAGAATCGATTCTGACTCATGGTGATCCTATGTGTTGCAGGGTAGAACCATAGGGTTTTTTTTTTGGTTGTGATCTTAACTGAAGCATATTGCCAGGGCTATCTTTTGCAGTATCACTGGGTGAATTTGAACTGCCAATCTTTAGGTTAGCAGTTGAGCACAAACTGTTCGTGCCACCCTAGGGACCTCTTGATAGTGGATAGGTCACATTTCTTTTAGAGTTGAAGTATCTGATGTTCAAATCTTGTCTTTCAGCAAAGTTGTCCCAGGTGGATGCTAAATCTTGAGTGTCAAAATTCAGCTCTGGTCCCATCTTGACATAAATAATGTTACGAAATTTAATGACATCCAGGCATGGAGATGGTTGCAATTCTCCTGGGAGTTTGAGACCTTTTGAGACTGAGGCAGCTCGGCTTTTTGTGTTCCTTGTCTCTTCAGCTTCTGTTTCCTGGCTTCTTGGACTCTTGGCTCCTCGGGCCTCACACCCGTATTTGCCCTGCTGGGGCAAGTGTTCCAAAGCTTGGTAGCTTCACTGGTAAGTGCCTGGAGGCACCCCACTCCACCAGGAAGCCTCCTGTGCACAGGTACTCAGCTCCCTTGCTCTGTGGGTTGGCTCCAGTGCCATCTCGCGCTGGTCTCCTGGTTCTGCTCCTGTTGGTTCTCTGCCGCTGCCACTTCTCTGCCACTGCAGGTTCTCTGCTGCTGCTGGTCCTTCGCTACTGCCACTGCTCTATCCATTCACAGTTTCAAAACTGCTTCCACATTTTAGGTATCTGTTAGAGCAGCACCCCACTCTGTCGGTACCAAATTCTGTCTTAGTTAGTGCTGCTCTAACAGAAATACCACAAGTGGATGCCTTTAACAAAGAGAAGTTTATTCTCTCACAGTCCAGTAGGCTACAAGTCCAAATTCAGGGAGTCAGCTCCAGGGGAAGGCTTTCTCTCTCTGTCGGCTCTGGAGGAAGGTCCTCCTCATCATCAGTCTTCCCCCAGACTAGAAGCTTCTCTGTGCAGGAACCTCGGGTCCAAAGGACGTGCTCTGCTCCCAGTGCTTCTTTCTTGGTGGTATGAGGTCCCCCTCGAAAACTTTTAAGACCCCCAACGCTGCTGGTCAAAGTGGGATGTAGAACATTTTCTTAACAAACTTTATTATGTTAATTGATCTAGATGTCCCCTGAAACTATGAAAACAGGCTGAAAAGCTGCTATTTTTGAGTGGGGCCCAGAACAACAGAAGGCTTTACAACAGGTTCAGGCTGCCATGCAAGCTGCCATGCCACTTTGGCCATATGATCCAGCTGATCCAACGGTGCCAGAAGTGTCCATGGCAGATAGAGATGCTGTTTGGAGACTTTGGCAGGTCCCTATTGGTGAATAATAGTACAAACCCTTAGGATTTTGGAGCAAAGCCTGCCATCCTCTGCAGGTAACTACTGTCCTTTTGAGAAACATTGTTTGGCTTGCTACTATGCTTTAACAAAGACAGAATGCTTAACCATGGGCTACCAAGTCACCGTATGGCCTGAGCTGCCCATCGTGAACTGGGTGTTGTCTGACCCAGAAAGCCATAAAGTTGGATGTGCACAGCAACACACCATCATTAAATGGAAGCAGTATATATGAGACCGGGCCTGAGCAGAACCTGAAAGCACAAGTAAGTTGCATGAGGAAGTGGCCCAAATGCCCATGTTCTCCACTCCTGTCACACTACCTTCCATCTCCCAGTCTACACCTATGGCCTCGTGGGGAGTTCCTTATGATCAGTTGATTGAGGAGGAGAAAACCTGTGCCTGGTTTACAGATGGTTCTGCGAGATATGCAGGCACCACTTGAAAGCGGACAGTGGCAGCATTACAGCCCCTTTCTGGGACCTCCCTGAAGGACAGCGGTGAAGGGAAATCCTCCCAATGGGCAGAATTTTTAGCAGTGCACTTTGTTCACTTTACTTGGAAGGAGATATGGCCAGATATGCGATTGTATACTGATTCATGGGCTGTGGCCAGTGGTTTGTCTGGATTGTCAGGGACTTGGAAGTAACATGATTGGAAAATTGGCAATAAGGAGGTATGGGTAAGAGGTATGTGGATGGACCTTTCTGAATGGGCCAAAGAAGTGAAGATATTTGTGTCTCATGTAAATGCTCACCAAAGGGTGACCTCAGCAGAGGAGGATTTTTAACAATCAAGTGGATAGGATGACACGTTCTGTGGAAACCAGTCATCTTTCCTTAGCCACTGTTGTCATTGCCCAATAGGCTCATGAACAAAGTGGCTGTGGTAGCAGAGATGGAAATTATGCACAGGCCCAGCAACATGGACTTCCACTCAACAAAGCCTACTTGGCTACAGCCACTGCTGAGTGCCCAATCTGCCAGCAGCAGAGACCAACACTGAGTCCCTGATGTGGCACCATCCCTTGAGGTGATCAGCCAGCAACCTGGTGGCAAGTTGATTACACTGGACCACTTCCATCATGAAAAGGGCAGCGTTTTGTTCTTACTGGGATAGACACTTACTCTGGATATAGATTTGCCTTCCTTGAATGCAATTCTTCTTCCAAACTATCATCCAAGGACTTACAGAATGCCTTATACCGTCATGGTATCCCACACACCATCGTCTTGGATCAAGGGACTCACTTCACAGCAAATGAAGCGCAGCAATGAGCCCATCATGGAATTCACTGCTCTTACCATGTTCCCCATTATCCTGAAGCAGGTGGCTTGATAGAATGATGGAATGGCCTTCTAAAGACACAATTACGGCACCAGGTAGGTGGCAATACCTTGCAGTATTGGGGCGATGTTCTCCAGGAGGCTATATATGCTGTAAATGAGCATCCAATATATGGTGCTGTTTCTCCCATAGCCAGGATTCATGGGTCCAGGAATCAATGGGTGGAAACGGGAGTGCCAACATTCACAATTACCCCTAGTGACCTACCCGCAAAATTTTTGCTTCCTGTTCCCACGATCCTATCCTCTGCAGGTCTAGAGGTCTTAGTTCCAAAGGGAGGAATGTTCCCACCTTGAGACATATCACTGATCCCGTTGAACTGGAATTTAAGAATGTCACCCAGCCACTATGAGCTTCTTATACTTCTGGATCAACAGGCAAAGAAAGGATTTACCATATTGACTGGTGTGATTGATCTTGATTACCTAGAGGAAATTGGATTTATATTACATAATAGAGGTAAAAAAAGAGTAAGTCAGAATGTAGGAGATGCCTTCGGGCGTCTCTTAGGACTATCAGGCCCTGTGATTAAAGTCAATGGAAAACTACAGCAACCCAATTCCAAAATGACTACTAATGGTTCAGACCCTTCAGGAATGAAGGTTTGGGTCACCCCACCAAGCAAAGAACCATGACCAGCTCAAGTGTTTGCTGAGGGCAGAGGGAATACGGAATGTGTGGTAGAAGAAGGTAGTTCTAAATACCAATTATGACCACATGACCAGTTGCAGAAATAAAGACTGTAATTGTTATGATTATTTCTTCCTTGTACCTGTTCCTCAAATATTTTTGTTTTCTTCACTTATAAAATATAAGATATAAACAGGGCTGGTGCATTTTTGGTTGTACACATGATAGTTGTATCATGTTAGGTGCAAGTATGACTTTATAATTGCCTTTATTCAGAGATTATGTATGGTTTAAGGAGATGTGTACAGGGGCCAAGTTGACAAGGGGTGGACTGTGGTGGTTAAGGTTGTGTATCAACTTGCCTGGGCAATGATTCTCAGTGGTTTGGCAGTTATAATGTAGTTTCACAGTCATATAATGATGTAATCACCTCCATATAGTCATGTAATGATGTAATCACCTCCATGATGTGATCTGCTGTGAGTAGCCAATCAGTTGAAAGGGAGTTTCCTTTGGATTTGGCCTGCATCCAATATCGGTGGACTTTCTGGCAAGGCTCGTGGGCTTTTGCTTGCTCTGCATCCTGCAGCTGGCTCTAGTTCATCTGACCCCTGGTTCTTGGAACTTGAGCTAGCAGCTTACCTGGCGTCTTGCCTGCCAATCTTGTGATTTGTCAGTCTCCGAAATCTATAAACCAGAGCCCTGCTGTCTCACCTGTTTATCTTGGGTTTGCCAGACACTACAGCTAAGTGAGTCAGAAGAAGCCTCTAACCTGACACATGGACTTGGGACTTTCCAGCATCTACAACCACGTGAGGCATTTCCTTGATATAAATCTCTCTGTATATATATTTATACACTTTACTGGTTTTGGAGCCCTGGGGGCGCAGTGGTTAATAACTCGGCTGCTAACCAAAAGTTCAGCAGTTCAAATCTACTAGCCACTCCTTGGAAACCCTATAGGGAAGTTCTACTCTGTCCTATAGGGTTGCTATGAGTTGGAATTGACTTAACAGCAATGGATTTGGTTTTTTTGTTTACTGGTTTTGCTTCTCTAGAGAACTCAGCCTAAGACACTAGTGTATAGAAACTCGCCTGATTTTTTTTTTTTTACCTTGTCCTTATATGCAGCCACTTTGCTGAATTCATTTATTAGGTCTTGTAGATTTCTTGTGGATTCTTCAATGTTTTCATGTCATCAGCGAAAGGGACAGTTTTAGATCTTCCTTCCTGATTTGGACACCTTTAATTTCTTTTTCTTGCCTAATTGCTCTGACTAGGACTTCCAGTACAATATTCAATAGCAATGGTGAGAGAGAGGGAGCATCCTTGTCTTGTTCTTGCATCTTAAGGGGAAATCTCTTAGTCTTTCTCCATTGAGTTATGGATTTTTCATCAATGCTGTTTATCAGATCAAGAAATTTCCCTTCTATTCTTAGTTTGTTGAATTTTTTTTTTTTTTATCACCAAAGCGTGTTGAATTTTGTCAACTGCCTTCTCTGCATTGATCAAAATGACCCTATGGTTCTTTTTCTTTGTTCCATTAATAAGGTGTGTTACATTGATTGATATTCTAATGTTGAACCACTCTTACCTTCCTGGGATAAATCCCACTTGATCATGGTATATAATCCTTTTAATATGCTTTTTGATTTGGTGTGCTAATATATATATATATATATGTATGTATGTATGTATGTATATATGTACGTATATGTATTGTTTTTGTTAGGTGCCGTCGGGTCGGTTCCAACTCATAGCGACCCTGTGTACAACAGAACAAAACACTGCCCTGTCTTGAGCCATCCTCACAATAATGGCTATGCTTGAGGAGCCCATTGTTGCAGCCACTGTGTCAATCCATTTCGTTGAGGGTCTTCATCTTTTTCACTGACCTTCTACTTTACCAAGCATGATCTCCTTCTCCATGGACTGAACCCTCCTGATAACATGTCCAAAGTATGTGAGGGCAAAGTCTTGTCACCCTTGCTTCTAAGGAGCATTCTGGTAGTACTTCTTCCAAGACAACAAATTTGTTCGTTCTTTTGGCAGTCCATGGTATATTCAATATTCTTCACTAACATCACAGTTTAAAGGCATCGTGTATGTATATTGTATATAAAACCAAAACCAAACCCGTTGCTTTTGAGTCGATTCTGACTCATAGCAACCCTATAGGACAGAGTAGAACTGCCACATATGGTTTCCAAGGCACACTTGGTAGATTCGAATGGCCAACCTTTTGGTTAGCAGCTGTAGCTCTTAACCACTACACCACCAGTGTTTCAATATATATATATATACACACACATATATATATACATACATATATAAAATATGGAATACTTCATGAATTTGCATGTCATGCTTGCGTAGGGGCCATGCTAATCTCTGTATCTTTCCAATTTTAGTATATGTTCTGTCAAAGAGAGCACTGATGTACTAATAATTTGTTAAGGATTTTTTTTTTGCATCTATCCTCATAAGGGAAATTGTTCTGTAGTTTTTTTTCTTGTGTGTCTTTGTCTGACTTTGGTATCATGGTAATGCTAGCCTCATAGAATGAGTTAGGAAGCGTTCCCTCCTCTTCTATTTTCTGGAAAAGTTTAAGAAGGATTGAGGTCACTTCTTCTATAGATGTTTGATAGAATTCCCCAATGAAGCCATCTGGGCCAGGATTTTTCTTTGGGAGGTTTTTAATTACCGATTCAATCTCTTCACTTATTATGAGTTTTTTAAGATCTATTTTTTTCTTGAGTCAATGTCGCAAGTTTATGTGTTTTTAGGAATTTGTCCATTTCATCTAAGTGATCAAATTTGTTGGTGTAAAATTGTTCATAGTATTCTCTTATAATCCTTTTTATTTCTGTAGGGTCAGTTGTAATGTCCTCACTCTTATTTCTGATATTTACATCTTCTCTCTTTTCCTTGTCAGTCTAGCTAAAGGGTTGTTAATTTTATTGATCTTTTTAAAATATCAGCTTCTGGTTTTGTTGATTCTCTCTGTTGCTTTTCTACTCTCTATTTCATTTATCTTTGCTCTGATGTTTGTTATTTCCTTCTTTCTGGTAGCTTTGGGCTTAGTTTGCTCTTTTTCTAGACACAAAAGTTACATTATTGATTTGCAATCTTTCATCTTTCTTATTGTAGGTGCTTACGGCTATAAATTTCCTCCTGAACACTGCCTTTGCTGCATCCCATAAGTTTTGGTATGTTATGTTTTCATTTTGTCAAAAGAAAAAATCTGATCAATAAGTCAATTAGAGTTAAAATGTTGTATTGTGTGGAAAAAACTGAGAACAAGGATCACCCCTCCAAAAAGATGAGTTCATCACATTACAATTTTAATCAACTTATATAGGGTACAAATTTTTAGGGAATTTTCTAAAAGGGAAATTTAAAATAATTGGTTGTGATTCACTTAATCAGCAGGAGGTGACTTGGATTGGTTTATTAAGTTTGCTTGTCTGCATTCTAAAGGCTATTTATGGCTTATCTAATTATTTAAACTTTTCCCAGAACTGTCTTTATTACCAGTTTTAAGTTTCTGTGAAGGATTAAGAGCTAAATTTAAACAATGGGGGGCATTTTCTTTAACAATTTTCACTCACCTTAAAGCATTTTCTGATTTCCCTTTGGAATTCTTCTTTAACCCATTCAGAATGTATTGTTTAATATTTGTGATTTTGTTAATTGTTTTCTGTTATTGATTTCAGTTTTCATTCTATTGTGGTCCAAAAACATACTTTGTATGATTTCAGTCCTTTTAAATTTATTGAAATTTGTTTTATGACCTAGTATAAATATGGTGTGTCCTGGAGAATGTTCCATGTGCAGTTGAGAAGAGTGTGCATTCTGTTGTTGTTGGGTTGATTTTTCTATAAATGTCTGTAGGTCTAGTTGCTTTATAGTGTTGTTCACAACTTCTATTTCCTTGTTGATGATCTTCTCTCTAGTTGTTCTATCCATTATTTAAAGTGGGACACTAAAATCTCCAACTCTAGTGAATTTTTTATTTCAGTTATTGTACTTTTCAACTCCAGAATTTTTCTTTTTTTTAAATAATTTCTATCTCTTTAGTGATATTCTTTGTTGGATTTGATACTGTTATCATACCTTCCTCTTTTTTAATCATGATGTCCTTTAGTTCTGTGAACATATTTATAATGGCTACTTTGAATTTTTTTTCTGTTAAATCCAACGTCTGGCCACTTTCACTAGCAGTTTCTCTTACCTGCATTTTTATTTTTATTAGTATTATTATTTTCTGGTGTTTGGGTCATACTTTCTTGTTTATCTGCATGTCTTGTAATTTTCGGGAGGGTGAACTGGATATTTTAAACAATATATTGTAGAATTCTGGGTATTGATCCCTACTCTCCAGGGCTTGTTATTTTTATTTGCTTGGTGTTTTTTTTTTTTTTTTGCTTAGTGACTGGTGGGTTATTTAAGTGAAGTCTATTACTCCCGTCCCCCAACAGTGTTAAGCCTCCAATGTTGCTCCCGAGGTGCAGCTTTGGTTACTCCCACAATAATTCTGAGATGACAGTGGTTTTGATAGGGCTGTCTTCCACTCTTTTCCCTGACCACACCCAGCTATTTAACTCCACTAATTGCTAGTCAGTTGCTCTACTGTTTTCAATGATACCCTAGGGCATAAATTCCTCTAAAAACTAATCCAATAAAATTGTGACTCCTTGGAAGGAATTGTTCTGAGATCAGTGTTTGATATTTGTTCTGACTCCAGGTGCTCCTCCTAGCTACCTTATTCCCTGGTTCTCTTCTGCATACTACAGTCTAGGCTGTATCTTCGTTGTTGTTGTTTGGTGCTGTAAAGTCGGCTCCAACTCATAGCGACCTTTTGTATGACACCTGGTCCTGTGCCATCCTCAAAGTCATTGCAATGTTTGAGGCCATTGTTGTGGCCTCTATGTTAATCCATCTCATTACTTTACCAAGCTTAATGTCCTTCTCCAGGGTTTGGTCTCTTCTGATGACATGTCCAAAGTAAGTGAGATAAAGTCTCACCATCCTTGCCTCTAAGGAGCATTCTGGCTGTACTTCCTCCAAAACGATTTGTTCACTCTTTTGGCAATCTATGGTGTATTCAATATTATATGACAACAACACACTTTGAACGTGTCAGTTCTTTGGTCTTCCTTTATTATTGTCCATCTTTCACATGCATATCAGGCAACGGAAAAGATCACGCCTGGGGTCAGGTGCACCTTAGTCCTCAAAGTGACATCTTTGCTTTTTAAGATTTTAAAGAGGTCTTTTGCTGCAGATTTTCCCAATGCAATATGTCATTTGATTTCTTGACTACTGCTTCCATGGGCACTGATTGTTGATCCAAGAAGAATGAAATTCTTGACAACTTCAATTTCTTTGCTATTTATCATAATGTTGTTTATTAGTTCAGTTGTATGGATTTTCTTTATTTTCATATGTAATCCATACTGAAGAAGTCTTTTACCTTCATCAGTAAGTGCTTCAAGTTGTCTTCACTTTTGGCAAAGAAGGTTATGTCACCTTCATATCTCAGATTTTTAGTAAGTCTTACTCCAATCCTGATGCCATGTTCTTCAAATAGCCCAGCTTCTTGGATTATTTATTCAGCATATAGATTGAATAAGTAAAGTGAAAGAATACAACCTTGCTGCACACCTTTACCAATTTTAAACCACACAGTATCCCTTAGTTCTGTTTGAATGACTGCCTCTTGGTTCATGTGTAGATTCCGCATGACCACAATTAAGTATTCTAGAATTCCTATTCTTCACAGTGTTATCCATAATTTATTATCATCTACACAATCAAATGCCTTCACGTAGTTGATAAAACACTGGTACACATCTTTCTGGTATTCTCTGTTTTTGGTCAAGATCCATCAGATATCAGCAATGATATGTATCTTTTGTTTCATGTCCTCTTCTGAATCTGGCTTGAACTTCTGGCAGTTTCCTGTTAATGTATCGCTGCAGCCATTTTTGAATTATTTTCAGCAAAATTTTGCTAGCATGTGATATTAATGATATTGTTTAATAATTTCCTCATTCTGTTTGATTGCCTTTCTTTGGAATGGGCACTAATGGATTTCTTCCAGTAGCCTGGCCAAATAGCTTTCTTCCAAATTTCTTGACATACTTGAGTAAGCATTTCCAGCGTTGCATCTGTTTGTTGAAGCATCTCAATTCCATCAATTCCTGTTTTTTGCCAATGCCTTCGGTGTCCCTTTCACTTGTTCCTTCAGTACTAGCAGTTCTTGATTATTAGATCAAGATCCACAAATATCTCCCCAATTACCTTTCATTACAACTTCCACTGTTCTTGCGAGTGCCCTTAGTTTAAACTTCTCCATACTGTGTTGCAAATGAAGTCAGTTTCTTTGGGAAGAGATTAGGAGCTATTTGTGTTACAGCTTGCTTCTCTAAATTTCATTCTCAAAATCTTTGAGGCAGGGCTCCAGAGCTTGGGATGGGGACAATAGCAAACATCTCTCTGAGTGACACCTCCACTATAGGGGCTGAGTGCTCAGTGGAAGGAAGTCACCAGCCGGGATATTCTTCACTTGCCTCTCCTGGTGTGGAATCACCACCTTATGAACTGAGGGGAGGGCTATTGGGGCTCCAGTAGTCTCAACATTCCATGCCCAATGTAGAGCCTCCATTCCATGAGTAGGGGGTGAGTAGAAGGGAGCCTCTACCCCTTGACTGCATTTTCCTGGACTTAACTTCAGAAACAGGCAGCTGGGGGCAGGATGAGAAATGCTGAAATACTGGTTGTCGCAGGAAGAAAGCCCCCCAACTGGGAACTGGTGGGAGGGGGTGCCCTGTGTTCTTGTCTGCAGTAGTCTGAACTCACTAAGCTGGCAGGAGAGGAAGAGAGTGGTTTTGGTTTGTTAAAATAATTTTTTTTAACAAAACATTAATTTTGTCTGAACTCATTGGCTTTGTTTAGCAATTCATGAACTGGGGAGTGTCTAGTTTGAAAGTCAGACTACAGCTCCGAAGAACGTACAAAGCTGAAGGGTTTTATAGGCAATAGGCACACAGGAGCAAGAAGCTATACTGGGCAAAAATTGATTGGTTAGTTCTAAGTTACTTTTTTATATGATATACTGGGAACTTTTGTAGCCAGGTCATATACTATAGCTGAGGTGACAAACGTGGGTTGGTTGACTTAGGTTTTGGCTTTTGGGAAGGTCACGCACTTACAAAAAATAGAAACTTAATTAGGTTTCAGTTAGCTATGTGTGGCTTAGCATAAGGGACTCCATCATGGGCCTAGTATAGTTGGGGTAACTCCCCTCTTTTGATCATACTCTCGGTTCAGTGAGAGGTATGATCAATTTTAAGATAAGGCACTACTCCCGGTCACCACATTGTCATCCAGGCAAGGTGTCTGCTTAGTATTTGCAGGTCACAGTATCAGGTTTGTATTCTTGAGGGCCAACCTCTGCTTCATGTTTCTTTTGTCATTTCAGTCTTAATGAGATCATTTGGAGATGTGTTAGCTTCTGATAGCAACAATTTAAGACCTTTGAGAGAATATAGTGCACCAGAGATACCACAATCATAATTATAAGGAGAATAATGCCCAATGATGTTTGGAGTGCAATTTGAAGCCAAGGCCACCAAGACTCAAACCAATTGAAATCAAATAGGTCAAAAAATGACACTGAGGAAGATTTTACTTCTCTGAGCTAGGAAAAAGCTGTCCTGATTGAAGAATTGTATCTTGAGTCATTTTTGATCCTGAGTTGTAACCTGTTACTTCCCTAATAAATCCCATAATCATGAGTATTGTCTGTGAGTTCTGTGTGACCATTGCAACTAATTATCAAGTCTAGCAGAGAAGTAGAGAATGCCGTGGGAGAGACGGTTGATGTGAGAATTGGTAAAAAGATTGGAGGTTGGAGGCACGTCTGACCTCTGCCTTATGGGAATCAGCCTTAGGCTGTTGATGCTGATAATGATTCTCTTCCCCTTGTGAGGTTAGACGTGCAGGTCAGATGCCCCCACCACACCATTTTTACAATCTGTTATTCTCTATTGGTTTAAACATGGAACTGCCCAACTGATGAAAGGGTCATCTCGATAATCATGGACAGAATGAGACTTATAGTGACAAATGCAGAAGTAGGTGAGGTTTCCGCCCTTTGCAATGGCTTGAGATACAAACAAGAGAGTTATCTTTCGAGACCAGAGCAAAAGACAAAAATGAGAGAAAAACGAAGGTCTTCATAGAAAAAAAGTGCACGAGCAAAAAGAGATAGTAGAAGAGTATGTGAGAAGAGTAAGAGTGGGAATAAGGAAAGGAAAGCCTGTAGCTTCTTGATCCATGAACTTGGGAGGAAGTTTTCTACCTTGTGACATCATCAACTTCTATTCCTGGTTAGTTTGGTTTTTAAATTTCCAGTGGGCAGACAGGACCAAGAGTCAGGTAGGGCCTATTTTAGTTGGGAAATTTGTACTCACGGCTAGATGCTTTGTAGCTTGGTTGCACTGTCAGTGGTCAGGAGTAGTTGGTAGGGTTATTTCACCATGGTTCAATGGTTATTTTCTTCTGATGTCATTTCTAAAATACCTAGTCACTAGATTCTAAGTATGATGGGCATATTCTCTGGAATGTGGGTCAAGAACAGCATCCTTAACTTGCCATAATGCATTAAAGATTTACAATATTGAGTCAATTCAGCATGGGGTAATGAGGAATCAGCTGTAGGGTTATCCCAAGAAACATGCGTCTGACTATGATACTTCACAAATATTTTATCTTTCCAAGGAAGTCCAGTACTTCAACTAATTTAGAAATTTTTAGTTTGAGAATTCTATTGGCCTTTCAACTTTGCCTAAGGATTTAAGGTGATAAGGACAAGGATAGTGCCAAGCAGTTTGTAAAATTTTGATCAAGGCCTTGATGACTTGTCCAGTAAAGTGAATACCATGGTAACTGGAATACCCCAAGTAGGGAAAATTTTTCTAGTAACCTTTGGCATTGGCCTTCAGGCAGGGGAAAGCTTCTGTGCATCCAGAGAACATACATACAATCACAAGAACATAATTATAGCCTGTGCTAGGTGGTAATTAGATGAAATTCAACTGTAAATGTTCAAAAGGTCCAGAAGGCAAAGCCAGATTCCCTCCAGAAAGAGGAATAGTTTTGCCAGGATTATGCATCTGACAAGTCAAACATTGGTTATAAACAGTTTTGGCAACTTTATGGAAATTACCCCACCGGTATTTATTTATAATTTGGATAATTTTATCAACACCAGTGAATGAGTATAAAAATTTAAATAGGTCTTCAAGGAGTCAGGGAGAACCAAGCAGCCATCAGAGCTCCCCCAGAGACTGAAATGTCTGTTAAGTTTGCAACGATTTTTGGTCCAATATAATTTTTCTGCTTTGATAATACTTCTCATGCAACTTATCACCTATTAGATAAACCTAATTATTTTATGTGGCAGTCTCAGTCAAAGTCCAACCACAGTCTCTCACATATTTCTAATTTTCCCTTGAGTAATTGCTTATGTTTAAAAATATAGAGAAAAGACATAAGCTATGTAACAAGAACTAGTTCAATTTACAGAGAGAAAACAAAATCATGCATTGTCTGTAGTTTACAAAGAGATGTAAAATACGTCAAAGACAATGAATAGGACCAGAATTTGATAGTTCACAAAGCCTTTCCATAATTTTCTATTGAAACAATATTTCTCTCTACAGTCACCCTCCTCTTGATCAAAGACAATTTCAAAGCAAAGTCATCCTTGATCTTAAAACAAGGCTCATCATCATTATTTACATAGGTGCAGCAAGAATGGTAATTTATGATATAGACCTTTAAAATTTGCTTTCCTGAAAGTTTTCATAAGGAATCTCAGATTAAACCTGTAAAAGCCTCTTGAGGTTAGGAAGCCAAGCCAAGAACTTGCCACCAGATTTCACCAATAGTACCCAAAAATTTGGGTGAGTTCCTCTTTTCTAGAGGTCCCAAAATATTGTAAGATTCTTGGGCCTACCAAAAAGTGACCTTCCTTACTCACTGGTAAGGCTTGGAATCTTGTAAGTCAGGTACCAGGCCAGTTTTCCTGTTAGAGCTTCATAAGCATTGGCTCCATAAAGTCAATCATACTTCTTTAAAAGTGTCTGGTCATGCCTTTCTCTGAGCATCATTCTCAAATGTGATGTTTCAGTCAAAGCCTGGTTACATAACCAAGGTTTCCAATTATGTCCTGTTAATTAAGAGGACAAACTCCTGTTGAACATATACAAATAATTATATTGCCACACGAATAAGAATGCTCATTAAGAGTTTTCCAATTCTGACCCAAATAGGTTGAAAGTGAAAGGATGAAAGAAAGTATTCCATGCAAATAATAATCAAAAGAGAACTGAGATGGCAATCTTAATAACAGACAAGGTAGACTATAAGACAAAATCTATTAGAAGAGATAAAGACGGACACTAAATAATGATAAAAGGGTCAAGTCATCAAGAAGAATTAACAATAATAAATACATATGCACCACCCAACATCGGAGCACCTAACTGTATAAAGCAAACACTGATAGAATTGAAGGTAGACGTATACAGCACTACACTAAGAGTTGGAAACTTCAATACACCACTTTCAATATTGGACCGGACATCTAGAAAGAAGATCAAAAAGGAAACAGAGGACCTGAATGACACTATATGCCAACTAGACTTAACAGAGATGTAGAGAACACTCCGCCCAACAACAGCACAAAATACATTCTACTCCAGTGCACATGAATCAGTCTCCAAGATAGACCACATGTTAGGTCACAAAGCAAGTCTTGATAAATATAGAAAGACTGAAATAATACAAAGTATCTTTTCTGACCACAGTGAAGTGAAACTAGAAATCAATCACCGGGAGGGGAAAAAAAAAAAAGCCTGGGAAATACACAAACATATGTTAATTAAATAACACACTAATAAAATGTCAATGGGTTAACGAAGAAATCAAAAGATAAAACACAAATTACTTAGAGTCAAAGGAAAATGAAAGCACAACACATCAAAAATTATGGGATGCAGTGAAGGCAATACTCATAGAGAAACTTATAGCAATAAATACATATATGAAAAAAGAAGAAAAATCTTAAATCAACAGCCTAACTCTACATCTTGAAGAACTAGAAAGAGGAGAGCAAACTATACCTAAATTTACCAGAAGAAAGGAAGTAACCAGAGCAAAATAATAAAATCGAAACAGAAAAACAATTAAGAAAATCAATAGAAGCAGAAATTGGTTCTTTGAAAGGATCAATAAAATTGACAAACCTTTAGCCAGACTGACAAAAAAAGAGAGAAAAGATGCAAATAACTAAAATAAGAAATGAAAGTGGAGACATTACAACTGACACGACAGGAAAAAGAAAAAAAAAAGAATTATGGCAAAAGACTCTGAACAACAGTACGGCAACATAACCTAACGAAGTGGACACATTCTTAGAAGCACAAAACCTACCCAAACTGACTCAAAAGGAAATAGAAAATCTCAACAGAGCCGTAACAAGTGAAAAGATGAAATCAGTGATCAAAAACTTCCCAACAAAAAAAAAGTCCTGGACCAGATGGCCTCCTCCCAGATGGAACCTGGTGAATCACCCAGTATCTCCCCAGGATAACTTGGTGAACCCAGAGAGGAGAAGAATTACCCAGGACCATCTTCCTGGGACCTCTTGGTTTCACTCTTATGCGAAGAACTTATCAATATTAACAACAGAGTGGAAGGTAGCCTTTTCTTCCTATCATTGTGAGGGTGTGTGCCCATCTCACAGGGGCGGAAAATGGAAGTTTGTGTCACAGACGCACGTGGCCTTAGAAGTGAACTACAAAAGCACTATTAAAGGCCTATATGACCATCTCAAAATTCTAATTTCCTAGCTAAGTCAATAGGCAGTCTGAATTGATTTTAGGTTTAGCAAAAAAAAAAAAAGGTCAAGCTACCCATGTAGGCCTGGCCCCAGAAATATATAAGGGACTCATTGGGCATCAGAATACTGGTCAGCTGCATTTACGTTATAATAACAATTGTTATTATTGTTTGTTGCTATCGAGTTGACTGACTCATGGCAACCTATGTACAACAGAACAAAACTTTACCTGGTCCTACACGATCTTCATGATTGTTGGTATGTTTGAGTCCATTGTTGCAGCCATTGTGTCAATCCATCTCATTGTGGGGTTCCCTCATCTTCGCTGGCCCTCCACTGTACCAAACATGATGCTCTTTTTTATTGAGCATTTGCACTGAGCACCTCCTACCTGCCAAGCATTCTTCTAAGTCCTTTCCACATACTAACTCTTAATCCTCATCTCGGTCCTTTGAAGTTGTACTAAATTTATGGATGAAGCAATTGAATGAAGCACAGAGAGCTCCCACATCTCTGGTGGTGGAGCCAGGAGCTATCCGAAGAGATTGTTCTTTCAACCACCACAATATCAGGGTTCCTTGTGGCTCACTAAAGGAAAAAACAGCTGTTTGCTGAGCCTGCCTCCTCAGAGCAGCATTCCAAAACAAAATCTGCCCTTTTATTTTCCTAAATGAAGTAAGAACAATTACATCCATTATTTATTTATTTTTTTATATACCTCTCAACACAGTGAAGTGAGTGCTGCTTGAGTGTGAGTACTATCTCCATTTCTCAGGTTTAGCTGTACAGCCACAGGCACACGCCTGGTGTGTGGCAGAGGCAGGGCTTGCCCAGGGCTCCTGGCCCCAATGCCTAGGGCCAGCCTCAAGGCTGCTCTGTTGTTCTTGTTAGCTGCTGTCAAGTCAGCCCCCAGCTCATGGCAACCACAAAACACTGTTTGGTCCTAGATCCACGATCAGTTGTGGATAGGACTGTTGTGATCCACAGAGTTTCCATTGGCTGATTTTCAGTAGATCACCAGGCCTTTCTTCCAAGTCTGACTTAGTCTGAAAGCTCTGCTGATACCTGTTCAGCATCATAGCAACACTGAAGCCTGCACTGACAGATGGGTGGTGTCTGTCTTTAAGGAATCAAACTGGGTTTCCCACGTGGAAGGTGAGAATTCTACCACTGAACCACGAATGCCCCATAAGGCTCTTCTAGTCATCAGTAAGTCTCTGATGAATGAGTAAGAGCATCTATGACTTCTAGGTTGAGTAAGAGCATCTATGACTTCTAGGTTGCTGACTGCTCTAGATAATTGATGTCTTTACCCCCAGCCCCATAGCAAATACTTCTTAAATAATATTTTGGTTTAACATTTTTGTAAAATACACTTTTTTTTTCTGTGTTCTTTATCTTACTTTTTTTTTTAATTTTTGCTCTTCAACTGTCACATTTTATTTCAGCAATTTTGATGGAACATTTTCTAAAATATGTTACACCCATCCCCTGCTTTCCCCAGCCCTCCCCAGAGCGGCTATTAAAAAAAAAAAAAAAAAAACAGCTTTTTATTATGGAGAATTTTGAAGATATGCAAAAATATTTCAGAGTTGAATGAACCCATAGTACCCACCACCATCACTGGGCCAATCCTGCCCCTCCACTCCCCTATCCAGTGACACCCTCCCCCACCCATCTAATTCTGCAGCAAATTCTAGACATCTAGGTATTTCTATGTTTGTCTAAAAGATAAAATTCTTTTTAAACATAACTGCCCTACTATTATTACACCTAAAACTTACTAATAAATTCTTAATATAATCATATATACAGTTGTGTTCAAAATTTCAGTTGTATCAGAAATTCGTACATTTTTAAACAGATTTAAAAAAAATCATGATTCAAATAAGGACCTCACATTGCAATTATGATCTGACTTTTAAGTGTCCTAATAATAAAGTTTTGCCGTTCCTCTCTTTTTTTCCCTTATAATTCATTTATTAAAGAACCCTGCATTCTCTTTTTCAGAAAACAATATTTATTCGTTACTTTATAAACAGAGGGCAGAGAAAGTTATTTAACTTTTTTATGATGCCTTGGGATTGTCGTTTGCTGGATGCACAGGTGTGCTATGTTATAATTGCCCCCTCACCATCTCCCTAGCTGCTAACGGACATAATAGCTACTAATGGACGTAAAGTAAAGTATGTGCTTTAGGGGAAAATGATTGCTTTCTGAAGAAACCCAGAGCTCTTTTAAGCTATCTGTCATGGGTTGAATTGTGTCCTCCAAAAAAAATGGATCACTTTGGCTGGGCCATGATTCCCAGGGTTGTGTGATTGTCTTCTATTTTGTGATTGTAATTTTATGTTAAAGAGGGTTAGGGTGGGATTGTAACACCCTTACTAATGTCACATTCCTGATCCAATGTAAAGGGAGTTTCCCTGGGGTGTGGCCTGCACCACCTTTTATCTGACAAGAGATAAAAGAAAAGGGAAGCACGCAAAGAGTGGGGGACCTCATACCACCAAGAAAGCACTGCCAGGAGCAGAGAGCCTCCTTTGGACCCGGGGTCCCTTCACAGAGAAGCTCCTAGTCCGGGGGAACATTAATGAGAAGGCTAACAGAGAGAAAGAAAGCCTTTCCTTGGAGCTGATGCCCTGAATTTGGACTTTTGGCCTACTTTACTGTGAAGAAATAAATTTCTCTTCGTTAAAGCCATCCACTCGTAGTTACTTCTGTTATAGCAACACTAGATGACTAAGACACTATCTCAGTGGCGTAAAGGAGGAGGGGCTGTTCTCTGGCACCAGTAAATCTAGAATAGCCTGAACGGGGCAATAGATGATGTCCATTGCCTACAGGGAGCTTTCCATTTTTATTACCCTGTTTTACCTGTTATTACCCCCCCCTTATTGCCCCTTCCCCTATCTGTTCTCTGTACATGCTACATGGCACATAAACATGGCTGTCCTGTTAGTATTTAATCCCAGGAGAGAGAAATTTAGGTGTTCTCCTCCCACGACATGAGCCAGGAAGTGCTCAGATGCGATCTAACGCTGTGGATGGGAGCCTAACTTCATGGAACCTAGCTGATGACGATGTGTGTGCTGTTCTTCTCATCCCTGCCCTGTTTATGCTGTAAGTAATAAATGCCTGTTGATCACACCATTAGAAATATCTGGTCAGTGCCTTGCTGCACATGGTTCTTCACTAAGAACTTCTGAATATAGGACGTTGCATCATTTAAAAGGTCAGCTGCTGTTTTCTGCTAATATGGTGATTCTCTCACAGCATGACTACACAGAAAAGCTTTGAACTGATTGAGGGCTTGTCAACCTTTTATATTTCTCCAGCTTCTGTCCTTGTGGTTATCTGTCACTTCTCAAGACTGCGGACCTGCCACCAGTGGCCCTTAGTCTCCCCTCACCAGAGTGAGCCAGCCAGAGCTCACCAGGCTTGTGGTCCAAGGAAAGAGAGGCTTTCCTCTTGGTCATGAACTTGAGATGTTCTGTAGGGACTCTGTGAATCAAATTTGGCTTTTCCCACCCTTTCGTGTTTGCTGTCTCAGGTGGTGTTTCTGAGTACTTGGGAGAGGGCTAGGAGAGGAAAATCACTCTCACAGCCTTGTTTTCACACATTTTGCACAGAATCTCGCTTTAGGTTATTAGTACTCTTCTGAAGATGTCAAAATAATAATAAAAACAAAAACAAAACCTGTTGTCATCAAGTCAATTCCAATTCACGATGACCCCATGTTACAGAGTAGAACTGCGCCGTAGGATTTTCTTGGTTGTAATCTTTACAAAAGGGGCCCTAGTGGCATAGTGGTTAAGGGTTTGGCTGCTAATCACAAGGTCAGCAGTTCGAACCCACCAGCAGCTCCATGGAAGAAAGATGTGGCAGTCTGCTCCTGTAAAAATTTACAGCCTTGGGTAACATAATTTATAAAGAAAATGTTCTATGTTTTACTTTGGCTAGTAGCATCTGAGGTCTTAAAAGCCTGTGAGTGGCCATCTAAGATACTCCACTGGTCTCACCCCTTCAGCAGCAAGGGAAAATGAAGAAAACTAAAAACACAAGGGAAAGATTAGTCCAAAGGACTAATTGACCACAACTACCACGGCCTCCACCAGACTGAGTCCAGTGCAACTAGATGGTGCCCGGCTACCACCACTGACTGCTCTGACAGGGATCACAACAGAGGGTCCCAGACAGAGCTGGAGAAAAATGTAGAACAAAATTCTAACTCAAAAAAAGACCAGACTCACTGGCCTGACAGGGACTGGAGAAACCCTAAGAGTATGGCCCTGGACACCCTTTTAGCTCAGTAATGAAGTTACTCCAGAGGTTCACCTTTTAGCCAAAGATTAGGCAGACCCATAGGACCAAACGAGACTAAGGGGGCACACGAACTCAGGGACAAGGACTAGAAGACAGGAGGGGACAGGAAAGCTGATAATAGGGAACCCAAGGTCGAGAAGGGAGAGTACTGACATGTCATGGGGTTATTAACCAATGCCATAAAACAATATATGTACTAACTGTTTAATGAGAAGCTAGTTTGTTCTGTAAACCTTCATCTAAAGTACAGTAAAAATAAAAAT
>NW_004443978.1:10171629-10234619 GCF_000243295.1 Trichechus manatus latirostris
GTGGTGGTAGCCAGGCACCATCTAGCTGTACTGGACTCAGTCCGGTGGAGGCCTTGGTAGCTGTGGACAATTAGTCCTTTGGACTAATCTCTTCCTTGTATCCTGTTCTCTTCATTCTCCCTTGCTCCTGAAGGGATGATACCAGTGGCTGCTCACAGGCTTTTAAGACCCCAGACACTACTAGTTGTGAGGATTTTTGTTTTATGTTGAGGTGTAATCCATACTGAAGGCTGTGGTCTTTGATCTTCATTAGTAAGTGCTTCAAGTCCTCTTTACTTTCAGCCCTCAAGGTTGTGTCATCTGAATACTGCAGGTTGTTAATAAGTCTTCCTCCAATCTTGATGCCTCATTTTTCTTCATATAGTCCAGCTTCTCAGCAGCACACAGATTTAATAAGTATGATGAAAGACTACAACTTGACACACACCTCTCCTGATTTTAAACCACACAGTATCCTCTTGTGTTCAAACAACTGCCTCTTGGTCAATGTATAGGTTCCACATGAGCACAATTAAGTGTTCTGGCATTCCCATTCTTCACAATGTTATCCGTAATTTGTTATCATCCACACAGTCGAATGTCTTTGCATAGTTAATAAGACACAGGTAAACATCTGTTCTTGTGTCCCCAGAAAATATGTGTCAACTTGGCTAGACCATGATTCCCAGTATTGTGTAATTGTGCACAATTTTGTGATCTGATGTGATTTTCCTATGTGTTGTAAAACCTACCTGTATGATGTTAATGAGGCAGGGCTCAATCTACAAGATTAGGATGTATCTTGAGACAATCTCTTTTGAGATATAAAAGAGAGAAGCGAGCAGACAGGGGGACACCATACCACCAAGAAAATAGTGCCAGGAGCAGGAGCACTTCCTTTGGACCCAGGGTCTTGCACTGAGAAGCTCCTAGACCAGAGGAAAATTGATGACAAGGACCTTCCTCCAGAGCCAATGGAGAGAGAAAGCCTTCCCCTGGAGATGGCCCCTAGAATTCGGACTTCTTGCCTCCTAGACTGTGAGAGAATAAATTTCTCTTTGTTAAAGCCGTCCACTTGTGGTTTTTCTGTTTATAGCATCACTAGATAACTAAGAGAACATCTTTCAGGTGTTCTCTGCTTTCAGCCAAGATCCATCTGTCATCAGCAATGCTATCCCTCATTCCATGTCCTCTTCTGAATCCGGCTTGAATTTCCGGCAGTTCCTTGTCGGTGAATCGCTGCAATGGTTTTTGAATGATCTTCAGCAAAATTTTACTTACATGTGATATTAATGATATTGTTTGATGATTTCCACATTCTGTTGGATCATCTTTCTTTGGAATGGGCCCAAATGGGGATCTCATCTAGTGATTGGCCAGGTAGCTGTTTTCCAATTTTCTTGGCATAGACGAATGAGCACTTCCAGTGTTGCATCTGTTTGTTGAAACATCTCAGCTGGTATTCTGTCACTTCCTTTTTGACAATGCCATCAGTGCAGCTTGGACTTCTTCCTTCAATACCATCAGTTAGTAGTCAAGTGCAAACTATTTGCGCCACCCAGGGACTTAAAACAATAATAAAACCTGTTGCTATTAAGTCCAGTCCAACTCACAGCAACCCTATAAGACAGAGTAGAACCACCCCATAGGATTTCCAAGGAGCAGATGGTGGATTCAAACTGCTTACCTTTTGGTTACCAGCCGAGCTCTTAAACATTGTACCACCAGGGTGCCAAAATAATAATAGCTAATATTTATTGAGCACTTCCCTGTTTTAGGCATTTCACATAGATTATTGCATTCAATTCTCACAACCCTATGAAGTGGGCACTATCACATCCCCACTTTACAAGTGTAGCCATGGAGGTATAAGGGGTCACAGTCCTTTCCTGGGATGCCAAGTTAGCTGGCAGGGTGACTGGTACCTGCACCTGAGGGCCTGGCTCCAGAGGCCAAGGTTAATTAATAGTTTGATACTACAGTGAGGAGAGATGCAAGAAGGCTTGTTCCATCATCTTCTGGGCCTTTGTGTAAAGAAACTAATTTCCCCCTTTTCCTATCTGCAAATGGAAATCAAATTATACTCCTTGAGTAGCATTTTACGATCCTCTGTTGAAAGTGACGATGGTTCAGATCACTACAAGCCATTCCAGATCTCATTTGAAATGTTTCTAGTTCTTAAAGCTTACTAACTCTAGGCGGGAGTGTACATTGGTACAAAACCTTGAAAACCTGCTTGGCACAATTTCCTATAGCTGAACACATCCATACCTTCTGATGCAGCAATTCCATTCTTGAATGTGTGTGTGTGTGTGTATTCAAGAGAAATGAGTGCATCGAGCCACCAGAAGACATGTGCAAGAATGTCCTCAGCAGCTCTGTACTCTCCCCAAACTGTTGTCCATCAACAGAATGGGTAAATGCATTACGTCTTATTCACACGCTGTAGTATTTTACCGCAAAGAAAATGAGTGAAAGAAATGTTCACACAAAGAGAATAAATGTGCTCCTGCTACACTCAATAGCAGGAATGAATCTCATAAACATAATGTTGAACCAAAATCCCAGACCCTCAGTGTCTATCAGAGACACCATGCTAGGCATAGGTTTCAAGCTGGGACTTCAGTCTCAATGCGTCTCTGACTTAAGACATCCCCCAAATCTCTACCTGCTGCTCAGATTCTTTCTTGGCCTGGCCTGGCCTGGCCTGGAAGTTATCTGCTTGTTGGACTTCCCCTCAGCGTGTCTAGGATGGAAATCTTCATAGCCTGCTCCTGCCACTCTCCTGAGCAATGGCATCCCCAAAGCCCGAAGCCATCTGTGACTGCCTCTCTTGTCTCCGCTCCCTCCTCCCCGCCCCCCCAACTTGTGCTGCATGAAGATTGAACAAGCAGCTCTATGTCCGACACTGGCTCTGCTACCTGCTGTTGGGTGACCTGGGTGCAATGCTACATCTCCAAGCTTCAGCCCTTTCGTTTGTAAAGTGGTGGGGAGTGATCACAGGCTGGCTGTGGATAAAGTGCCAAATAACTGGCACATAGAAAATGTTCAGTGAATTTCAGTCCCACTTCTGGTTCCTACCAATTCTGCCTCCTTAATCTCACTTGGAGTTCCTGGATGGTGCAAATGGTTAATGCGCTGAAAAGGTTGGATAGAGGTTTGAGTCCACCCAGAGGTGCCTCAGAAGAAAAGCCTGGAAATCTACTTCCAAAAAATCAGCCATTTGGGCACAGTACCACTCTGACACACATGGGGTCGCCATGAATCAGAGTTGACTGGAAGGCAACTGGTTTTTAATCTCACTCAGATTTGGCCGCACCCTCTGTCCCTGACACTTGGTTTGGGCCACATTTCTCTCTCAGTAAGATGGCTCTACCCATCTCCAAACCACCTCCTGGCCTCTGCCCTTGCCCTTATGTCGCCTTTCCCCACACTGCAGCAGGGCTCTCTTTCTTAACCCCAAGTATGATCCTGCCACTCCTCTGCTTTTCTCTATTTGAAGTTTTATGCTGATGGGAAGTCAGCGTAGGACCCAGGATAGAGAGGAGAACCATCAGAGGTGGCACAGCCAAGCTGTAGACACGGCTGTCTAGGATGACAGAACTAGGAACTCCTTGCATGGCCCTGCAATGGGATCCTATAGTAACCATAAATGTGTGATTAGCTTTTAGGAGAAAGTAAAATTAGTCTTACTTGCGAATGATATGTCTGTATACCCGGGAAACCCAAGAGAATCAACTAAGGAAGAAGAGAAGTGATAAGAAAATGTACTAATATGGCTGATTATCAATTTAATATATAAAAGCAATAGCTTTTTTATATACAAAGAACTAATTTAAAAATATAATAGAAGAAAAACCCACTTACAATAACGGCAAAAGATGAAATACCTAGGAATAAAGTTAATTAAAATGAATTTATGTGAACCAAAACTTTAAAGCACTAGCAAAAACAAACTCGAATAGCAAGTTATACTCGGTCTTTGAATAAGACCTAGTGTTATATGTTGTTCTCTCTGAATTTATCTAAAAATTTAAAATAATCTCAATGAAAATACCAATTTTTTAATTAGACAGGCTGATTCTAAAGTTTATATAAAAAGTAAAGCATGCAAGAATAGCCAAGAAAATTCTATAAAATGTTAACAAGAGGTTATCTCTTCCAAATAATAAAAGACACTACACAACTCTACTTAATTAGCTTCTTCAGACTAACTGTCTTGGTCATCTAGTGCTGCTATAACAGAAATACCACAAGTGGATGGCTTTAACAAAGAGAAGTTTATTCTCTCACAGTCCAGTAGGCTAGAAGTCCAAATTCAGGGTACCGGCTCCAAGGGAAGGCTTTCTCTCTCTCGGCTACAGAGAAACGTCCTTGTCATCAGTCTTCCCTCAGTCTGGGAGCATCTTGGCGCAGGAACCTCAGGCCTGAAGGACACACTCTGCTTCCGGCACTGCTTTCTTGGTGGTATGAGGTTTCCAAGTCTCTCTGCTTGCTTCTCTCTTTTATATCTCAAAAGAGATTGGCTTAAGACACTATCTAATCTTGTAGACCTCATCAATATAACTGCCACTAATCCATCTCATTACATCATGGTGATAGGATTTACAACACATAGGGCAATCACATCAGATGACAAAATGGTAGACAATCATACAATACTGGGAATCATGACCTAGCCAAGTTGACAGATATTTTGGGGGGACACGATTCAATCCATGACACTAACAAATGAATGTGTACGACTCGATCAATGGAACAAATTAGACAGCCCAGAAATAGAGCCAAGACATATGGAAAGGTGACATTTCAAAGCAGTGAAAAAAAGATGGATTATTCAGTAAATGGTTTTGGGACAGCTGACGACCATCTGGATCCATACCTTACTCCTCACACCAAAGTAACTTCCAGATGGATTAAAGCACTTTAAAAAACATAAAAGTACCAGGAGAAAACGTGAGTGTTTTTTTTTCAATCATCTCCAAAAAGGGAAGATCTCTGTAAGTAAGACATAAAATCCAGAAGCCATAAAGGACAAAACTGACATTTGTGTACACCTAAAATTTATGTAGGGGAAAATACTTACACAAAATTTTTTAAAATGACAAACTTGGAAAAAATATCTGCCACTCATATGACAAAGGTCCAATTTCCTTAGTATATAAAACCAACCAAAACCAAACCTTTTGTCATCTAATTAATTCTGGCTCATGGCAACCCGTGAGTTACAGAGTAGAACTATCCCATAGGGTTTTCTTGCCTGCAATCTTTATGGAAGCAGATCACCAGGACCTTCCTCCACAGAACTGCTAGGTGGGTTTGAACTACCAAACTTTAAGTTAGTAGTCTAGAGCAAAATTTGCCACCCAGGGACCTTATTATATGAAGAACTGTTATTTAAAAAAGCAAAACAAAAACAAAAAGCTGATAATTACCCATAATCTATACATCCAAAAGAAAAATAAGCAAAAGACAAGAACAGATAGTTTATAAATGGATGAAAAGGTACTCATCCTAACTTACAATTAAAGAAATGAAAATTCCAACAAGACAATAAAACTAAAAAGGACTGATAATTCACACTGTCAGTATGTGGGGAAAGAGGCACTGCTGATGAGAGGTAGAAGGTTGCGATTTCTTTCCAGGGTCATTCGGCATTAGCTAGCAAAAAAAAAAGGACCTTTGATCCAGCTATTCTTCTGCTGGAGATTTACCCTACAGATATACCTGAAAGCAAAAATCTATGAATGAGAATGTTACTGAGCATTGTTTGTACTAGCATGAGATCGGAAACAATTCAAATGGCCTTTCAATGGGAGACTGGCGAAGCATGTCTAGAATAGAGACCAGCAAACTTTTTCTTAAAAGGCCAGATGTTTTTGGCTTTGTAGGCCAAGAGGCAAAATAGAGGTTATTATACTATGAAAGCAGCCCTGGTGTCGCAGTGGTTAAGAGCTTGGCTGCTAACCAAAAGGTCAACGGTTTGAATCCACCAGCTGCTCCTTGGAAATCGTATGGGGCAGTGCTACTCTGTCCTATAGAATTGCTATGAATCAGAACTGACTCAACGGCGATGGGTTTGGGTTTTGGCTTTACGCTATAAAAACCATTCTTAGCCCAGATACAAAAACAGACAGTAGGCTGGATTTGGTCCATGGGCCATAGTACACTGACCTTTGTTCTAGAACATCCATACAATGGAATGCCATCCAGGGTATTATGAGGTATGTCTAAATATTGATTATATAGAAAAATCCTAATACGTACAAGGGACAGAATAATAACCCGCCATTTGTGTAAATATGTATATATGTATACATAGTATGTGTATTTATGTATATGTATATGTATATATACATATACATATGTATGTGTGAGTGTATGAATGTGTGTGTGCATGCGTATGTACACAAATAGATATTTGTATGTGTGCAGGAAATTTCTGAAGGATACATGAGAAGGAACAGTGGGTTTCTGGAATGGCAGAAAAACTTAATTTTTCAATAAAAACACTAGACTTATAAAGGGAAGTAATTTGCCATTATATGGCAAATAGTTCTCAATAATCATAGGTCATCAAAATCCCTTTGGCCAGACCAAATCTGAATCTCCCAACCTGCTCCACCACATCACACACAAACACCACACCAACTTTTAGAACTAATACGAGCCCAATCAGCAACCCTTTTTCTGGGTGAATATCTCTCCATAGGCACGCAGCTTAAGGAACAGAGAAGAGGCTGGGAGCCTTTGTGCAGTGTACAACATGCATAACTGTACATGGTGGCCCTGCCTGGAGCCACATTTTCCCTACTGAACCACTGTTATTATTTTTTATTGAGTTGAGTTGTTGGTGAAAGTTTACACAGCAAGTTAGGTTCCCATTTGACAATTTCCACCCAAATTTTTAGTGACATTAGTTACATTCATCACAATGTGTCAACGTTCTCTTTAATAGTGTTCTGTTTGTTCCCTTTCCAGTGCTCTAGTTTCCCTGCCCCCTTATCTTCTCATCTTTGCTTTTGAGAAATTGTTGACCTTTTGGTCTCATATTGGTGGTTTTTAAGTACAGCACCGATATTATGGGTAATAGCCTTTATTTTGTGTGCCACTCTACTATTTCACTAAAAGGTGATCTCAGGGGTTAGGCTTGGTTCTAGGTTTAAAGAGAGTCTCAGGGAGTCCTCTGTTCTCTACTGTTCCAGTTTGTCTGGCTTTTTTTTTTTTTTTTAAATAAGAATTTGACTTCTGCTCCATGTTTTTCTATCTGCGACCGACTATCTGACCCCAGTCAGAACAGTCAGTAGTGGTAGCCGGCACCATCTGTTTCTTCTCGTCTCAGAGTAGACGAGGTTGTGGCTTGTTTCTCCTCTGAGCTTTTGCACCACTGTTACTGTTAATAGACCAAGAAAGAACGTATATCACCTGTTATTAAAAATAGTTTCCTTAAAAATAAAGGATTCTTTGAAAACCAATCCCAAAACACTCGCGAGGTAAAAGTAGGGAATATTCAGCTCTTTTCAGTCTCTTGGTTAGACTGATGGATGTCCTAGGGTGCTTCGTTTCATGGATGCAGTACAAAAGGCATCATCTGAATTTCTTGCTGTTGGTTACTGTGATTTTTATAACCATGATGACCCGCAAACCTTTCTGGTTACTTGAAATTTGATTTTTCTCTCAGAAGGGCATGAGAGTTTAGTTAGAGAGGGAAAAATACCTTGCTCTCTATTTTCCTTTCTATCGACATGTCCCTGTAACCAAAACCTTTTAAGAGAAGAAGTCTTTTTGGACTTGATCGGAGGACCCCGATGTACCGATGTGAGGCCAGAAGAAGATTTAAGGTCAACATGACATCTGATTTCAGGCAAACAAACATCATACCAGCTGGTTTTTGTATTGCTTCAATATTTACAGCAAAGTATTATATGAGCCATATTACCCCAAGCAAACAATTGTAATTATTTATAATACTCATGTGCTAGGTACAAACCTGGGAAACCAAGACGACCTGATAACACTGAATCAGCAATGGGTGAAGCAAGAACATAAGTCTCAGTTACTTTGACAGGTGGCTTTTGTTCACCTCTGTAGACACAGATTGTCTCTCACAACATGTCTCTCTCCGTGTACATTCAGTCCATGATGAACATGTTCTTTATAAAACCAGACTGTTCTGAACATTTAAAGGCACATCTTTTCCTATGGAACCTAAAATAGACCTGCTTTAAAGTTTTTCCCTTTAAAAAAATTTTAGACTTACAAAGTTGTAAAAATAATACAGAGAGTTCCCATGTAGCCTTCACCCAGCCTCCCCTAATAGTAACATCTTGCATAACCATATCAAAATTAAGAAATTTACATTGGCACAATACTATGTACTACTTACAGACTTTCTCTGGATTTCAACAGTTTTTCCACTATTGCTTTTAGATGTCACGTATCCTTCTCATTTTAATTCATAGCAATCCTATAGGACAGAGTAGAACCTCACCATAGGGTTTCCAAATCTGTAATCTTTACAGAAACAGATTGCCACATCTCTTGCGTGCAGAGCTCCTGGTCGGTTCAAGCTGCCCACCTTTCGGTTAGCAGCCAAGTGCTTAACTGCTGCACCACCAGGGCTCCTCACGTATCCTTAATCTCCTCAAATCTGTGACAGTTCCTGAATCTTGTTGTTTATGACTTTGACACTGTTGAAAGTGACTGGTCAGCTGTTTTGTAGAATATCCCTCAGTTTGAATTTGTCTCAGGATTAGACTGGGGTGATGCAATTTTGGCAGGAACACCCCAGAAGGGAAGTTTTGTCCTCCTCAGTGCATTGTATCAGGGGAACATCATGTTGATAGATCTTCTTACTGCAGATGTTACCTTTGATCACTTGTTTAAGGTAATATCTGCTGGATTTCTCCACTGTAAAGTTACTATTTTCCTCTTTGTAATTAATAAATATTTTGAGGGAGATACTTTGAAGCTGTGCAAACATCCTGTTTCTCTTCAAACTTTTGCTCACTTTTAGCATCCATCAGTAATCTTGCCTGCAACAATTATTACCGTGATTTTCTCAAGGTGATTTCCTCATTCCTTCTACATTTATTAATTGGAATTCTTCAATATGGAAGAGCTACCATTTATCCACTATTTATATTTACTCATTTACTTACATCAGTATGGATTCGTGGATATTTATTTGATTCTATGGGTTTATCCCACGTTACCGTTATTTATTTATTACTGCTTGAATTGTTCCAGCTGTGGCCATCAGTGCTCTTTCAGGTTGATTCCTGTGCATTTTGACATGTCCCCACCCTTTTTCAGGCACTCCCTTACTTCCCGGCATCACAAGATGGTTCAGGTTCATCTTGTATTGTCCCTGCCCCAGCCCTGCAGTAGTAGCACAAATGATATTGTTGTGTAATTAATCAATGAAGAAAACACAATACAATTATTTATATGTACACGACAGAACTAAAATTATATCCCAGAGCTCTATCTCACCACCATTTAGAAACACTGATGGTTTTATTTTACGTTTTTGTTCATTCAGGTAACACCTAGAACAATGCATGACACGTAAGTGCTCAATAAATATTTGTGGGATCAATGACCACTTGTGCCAAACACTGTATTATGTCCAGTGTTGTCTTAGCCCAGTACGTAGTTGAGGTTCAGGAAGTAAAGGCACCATGAAACTCAGCAAAGGAAAATAACCTCTCTGAGAACACATAGGCTCCGTGCTATCATTTTGCTTTCTTAGCTACAGAAGAATTATTCACATGGCTGAATTTGGAATTCTGTTCTTCCTCTAGGGTACTGGAGAAAACAGTTGGATCACATCACTGCTCACCTCAGGTCTTATGCTCTGAAAAACGCTATTCTGGACCTTAACTGCAGAAGCCAGGACGGAAAAGGTAAAGAAAAAAGGCATGACACTGAGGGATTAGAAAGAGGGTCAGAAAGTCATGCCTCAGAAGGGCTGCCAAACCTGCTGGTCCAGTTCATTTTCCAAGCTGGGTTCCCCACACCCCTCCACCCCAGATCGGCTCCATCTCAACCCCAGCAATGCTTAGATCTTGAAGAGAATAAGCAAGAAAGCAAAGAAAGTGAACATAGGGATTTTCCACTGCCAGTATTCCCTAGTCATCATGACCCTGGCAGTCTAGCCAAGGAAAACACATCTGATCCAAGGAGTCATCACCCTCGGCCAGGACCTGCCACTCTTTGGCTCAGAGGTTTTCTTATTTTGCAGGCAGAGGTGACAAAATAAGAGGTTGGTTGGATCCCAACTTTGGGGTCCTCAGTCTGCAACTGTGCCTCCACGCACTCTCCAACTTGTCTGAAGTTTGGCAACACCAGGCCTACCTACTGAGGGAGCAGGTGGGAAAGCCAGGTGATGTTCAACAAAAAGCAAAGCAAAGAGAGAAAAAAAGAGAAAAAACCATGGAGACTGAAGCAAGAGAACCCTCCACATGTGTCAGCTTACAGCTCAGGGGGAGCATAAAGCAAGGCTAATGCAAAGACACTACCTATTCTCTGCGTCCTTAAAATTGGTGTTGTTGGTCCTATTAGCCAATACAAAGTTGCATAGCAATAATATTAATTTCTAGGATCATGCCACCAAATGTAGTTAAACATGGGGCTTTTTGGTATAAATACCGCTTTTCCAACCATCAATAGAGAATGCTGCAAAGGAAGCATTTTTTTAATATTTAAAAAAAAACTGGAAGGAGGAAAGTGTATAAGAAAATTCTTGTGTTCTTTACATCTCTATAATTGCTTGCCTCTGGTCTGGGAAACTCAAGAGGCATAACATATACTCTTCAGTTCCCCACGGGATCAAGTTAAAGCTGTAGGACTTCGTCTCAAATCACACCTTTGCTTAGCTTCTTTCTCTTCCCTGTTTTGCTTTCCTTACTTCCACAACAGTCTTCCCAGTGAGCATGTTCTTCATTTATCACTTGCACTCAAATCCTCAATTCAGAGTCTGCTTCTGGGGCACTTGCCCTAAGAAATAAACTTCTAAATATCCCTTGCAGAGATGCCACAGTATATTGAAGTTCTGATGGTCAGAGCTAAAAGAACTGAGCAGATTATGCATTCAAATCGTTCACTATGTTAACAACTATAATAATCATGGTGTTTTTGTTAGCTGCCATTGAGTTGGCCCCTGACTTAGGCAACCCCACGCACAATGGAATGAAACACTGCCCAGTCCGGCATATCCCCATGATCAGTTGTATATCCGACCATTGTGATCCATAGAGTTTTAATTGTCTGATTTTGGGAAGTAAATATCCAGGTCTTTCTTCCTACTCCATCTTAGTCTGGAAACTCAGCTGAAACCTGTTCAGTAGTACAGCAACATGCAATCCTCTACTGACAGACAGGTGGTGGCTGTGCTTTAGGTACATTGTCTAGGAATAGTACTCGTGGATGGTTATTTTATTCTATGGGTTATAATCCAGCATTATTGTTATTTATTAACCCAAGTCTTCTGCATGGAAAGTGAGAATTCTACCACTGAACCACCACAGTGCCAATAATCATAATAGCAACTACTTATTCATGCATCCAATATCTGCATTATGTTCAGCTCTAATCTTTATGACCAACCTACAAGATATGTATCCTTGTGGTAGTTTAAAAAATTTTTGCTCTCTCCCATCAAGAGGTGAGGCTTATGTCCCCTAAAATTCTGCTACTTTTAGAAAAACCTGCTTGATGGTGATAACTTATCCCTAAATTGCTAAGACCTGGCCACCCTAGGATACTCTTTCCTAGGCAAGGACATCCAGCCATATGGGTTGATTAAACTTAAATAAATTGCATCTCTGTAGACAGGATATAGATGAGTCTTGCTTTGGTATCTAATCTGACAATCTCTGCCTTTTGACTGAAGTATTTAGTTCATTTATATTTAATGTAATTATTAATAGAGTTGAAATTTGGGTCTACAATTTTATTTGTCTCATCTTGTTTTTGTTTCTCAGTTCCTCTTTTTGTGCATTCTTTTGGTTTAATAACATATTTTATTAAACTTAGAATTTAGAATCTCAAATTTTCTAGGCTATTGCTCAGGTCAGTGAGCCCAAAATCCAGGGTTGTTAACTCTCTATTTATTTATTTTTAATAGCATATTTTCTTACTATCCATGTTGATGTTTTTGAAGTCAGCATCAGGCTGAATTATATTCAAGCTTTAAACAAGGTAAATGAAATCTTCAGAAGTTACTCATTTGGGAGTTGAATAAAACTGTAATTTCTAGGTTATTATTGGATAGACTCATAGCGAACCTATAGGACAGAGTAGAACTGCCCCATAGGGTTTCCAAGGAGTGCCTGGTGGATTTGAACTGCCAACTTTTGGTTAGCAGCCAAACTCTTAACCATTATACCAACAGGGTTTCCAGTTTTATAGAAGTGCTTCCATCTAATCCATAGAAGGTAGAAGTTCCATAGCATAAGACAAAAGAGAAATGGACTAAACCTTAGGGAAGCCAGCTTGAGGACAAGTAAAAATGCAGAAATAACAGGAATTATCGCTCACTCAGTTGGTACTATATTTTTCAGGTTTATTAGTGCTTCCCACAGTCAAATGGCATGTCAGTAATACCTCTGATTTGGGGAAAGACTGACAAAAATGTTTGCTGATATATACTTTGACCTATTTACCTTATATAAAATAAATCAAACTTTGTGGCCATGTATCCCTTGATCTATGGAAGGAGAAGTCAAGAAATCAAATGAAGTATTGCACTGGGCAAATCTGCTGCAAAAGACCTCTTTAAAATTTTAAAAAACAAGATGTCACTTAGATGACTAAGGTGTGCTTGACCCAAGCCATGGTGTTTTCAAATGTCTCATAAGCATGCAAAACTGGACAATGAAAACGGAAGACAGAAGAAGAATTGATGCATTTGAGTTGTAGTGTTGACGAAGAATACTGAACATATGAGATGCCAGAAGAATAAACAAAAAATACAACCAGAATACTCCTTAGAAGTGAGGATGGTCAGACTGTGACTTGCTTACGTTAGACTCATCAGGGAAGATCAATCACTAGAAAAGAACATCATGTTTGGTAGAGGGGCATCAAAAATGAAGGAAACCCTTAATGAAATGGATTGGCACAATAACCACAATGTACTCAAATGTAGCAACAATCATGAAGAGAGCACAGGACAGGGCAATATTTCATTCTGTTATACATAAGGTTGTCATGAGTCAGAGCTGACTCAATGGCAACTAACAACAACAACATTCTTTGATCTTCCTTCTTATAGGGTGGCTAGGGCATTGCCACAAAGCCCCAAAGTGTCTAACAAACATTGATTGATTGATATTTGCAGCTTTAGTTCTGTTGGACAAAAAGTCAGAAAATGCAAAAAATTAATTACTGCAATTTGGTGACTGAGTAAGCATGGGAAAGGAAAGTAGTAAAAGGAGGACAATTAACATTTTTCAAGTCCTGGATATGTTCCTAGCAAGATGCTAGGAGTGTCTATAAACTGAGGATAGATATGAGGGAGGTTGAGAATATTAAATGGGAAAATGCACGTGAAAGCTCTTTGAAAACTATTAAAGTGGTAGTTGCTCCAACTTCCATCAGGGTGCCCAGAGCAGACACTGAGTCAGGGAATCAGGTGCATGGGTTTTACTAAGAGGGTGCACTCAGGAGAAAGAGGGGGAGGGAAGCTCTCGGTCTTTATTTCCTCATGTATATTTTAGGGATGAGTATCAGGAACTATTCACTAGTTCAATAAATGTTTTTGAGCACACTATATGTCAGGCATGGTTTCAGGTAATGGAAAGAAAACAAACAAAAGAGGCAAAGGCCCAGCCCTCATGGAGCTGACATTCTCATGGATTCTATCACTTCCAGGTATATTCTTCTTTAAAGAATAGAGTTCAGCATAAACAGGGGCCCCCTACAACACTGCCTGATGGATTAATGATTAAAGTACCGTGTTCTGAGGCACTCTGCCCTAGAGCAGGGAGGCCTCAGCCTGGACCTGGCATCTTCTGAAAGGCTCAGAGTCCTTGACCAATGTCTTCATCTGCATGGCTTCCTAGGGAGCTGGAGGGTTGTATTATTTCCACTTTATGAACTGGGAAATGGTGGTCCTGTGGCCTCCCCACTGTCATCCCTGGGATCCAATGACAGGAACATACTGAAAGTAATGTCTCCTCCATTAGAAATTGAAATTGAGCTACTTAGACAAATCATACTGAACCTACTTTAAGTGATAATTCACTGGAACCCAGTCATTATTATGACCAATGAGAACAGTTTGTGGCATCATTTGGCCAACTCATGTTTCTGTGGCCCCAGTCACTTGATAACTAGAATTCTTAAGTCTCTAGGCAAACAGACACCTGCTGAAGGAAGTCAGACCTGCAGGGGGAAGAAGAGTCTCTGTAATTGAAGAGCTGCTTGATGAAGTGAGTGTAACCAAAAACACTAGTCTCTGAGGATTTTTAGACCTGTGTTGCACCTATGTTTCTTCCCAGTGGAAGTTTTGTTCAGTAGTGTGATAATCACCCAAAAACCAAACCAGTTGCTGTTGAGTCTATTTTGACTTATGGCTATCAATCCCATGTGCTTCAGAGTAGAACTGCACTCCACAGGGTCTTCTTGGCTGTAATCTTATGGAAACAGATGACCAGGCCTCAGCGGCTGATTGCCAGGACTTACTTCCTCAGATGCTGGGAGGATTTGAACCACTAGTACAAAGAGTAAACCATTTGTACCACCCAAGGACCTTGTGATAATCACCGTGCCATTTAATTAAAAAACTGTTTGGAAATGGATTAAGTGACTAGTCAAAGCTTTACTTTACCTGAAGAAGGATAGGGAGTAACTGCTGAACTACTAATGTATACAAGGTCCCTTTGGGGGATAATAGAAATGTTCTGAAACTGGATTATGGCGATGGTTGCACAACTCTGTAAATATACTTGGAACTATTGAACTGTACACTTAAAACAGGTGAACTTTATGTTATGTACATGATAACGCAATAAAGCTGTTGGGGTAATAAAAAGCTTTACTTTAATTGCCCCAGGTTTTCCCTGTGGAAATATGCCTACAATGTTAATGCAGAAAGAAAACGTTTTACAATTGTCTCCAGGTTATAACACTGTCGGGGAGGAGGCTGGCATATCTGAGTTCCCCCTAGTCTCCTTGTGTCTGGGTTCTGCAGCTGAGAGACGATGGAGAGGCACCAGTCATGTTGGATGTTTTGTTCCTAGTCTTGTTCTGCCTCGTGGCCTCCTCTTCCAGCCTTGCGATTTTTTTGCATATAGTATTCACTTAATAAATGGCACCTATGATTATTTGTAGCCAACAGCACTCCAATTTGGATGGAGAGTCTAAGATGGGAACATTATTATTGTTGTTCACATAGTGAGCCAAACAATGTATCACAAGCTTTATTTATATTTCTCATTTAATCCTGATAGTAACTATAGATACCGGTGTTAATATTGCTCTTGTGCATACTGGAAACTGAAGTTAAGCAAGATTAAGTAAATTTTCCAAGGTCACACTGCTAATAAACAGCTAGTAAATAATAGGTATCCAACTCAAGTCTTTTGACTCCACATCCAGTCCTTTTCCCACTACACCTCAGTGCATTGGAGGGAAGAGCATCAGACAAGCAGTCAGGAAACCCAGGAGAGCCAGTTTCTGCCTTGTTGATTTACTCAAAGGTTCTCTCTATATGTTTCATTAACTTCTGAAATAATTCTATATCCTTGCCCCCACCAGCAAAATTAGGAATATTATTAAGCTACATGAAATGTATTTTTAATGAAACCCAATATACAAATTTTTCCTTTAAGGTCAATGATTTTTGTCTATTTCAAGATTATCTTATAGAAGCTTTATGGTTTTGCTTTTTACATTTGTCTACAATCCACCTGGAATTGATTTTTGTGTACGGTGTGAGGTAGGGGATCAAGTTTCTTCTTTTTTTCCATAAGGCTATCCAGTTGACTCAGCACCATTTATTGAAAAGATGGTTGTGGTGAAATGAGTTTCTTTATGTGGCCTTTTGCCTTGGTTCTGTGAAAAAGAGAAAAAGAAAACAGCTTGGGAGATTTTTCCCCTGGGCCCTGAAGAATTTTTACAGTTGCCCAGGGAAGAAGCCAGGCAGAAAATATCAGTTAGTATGCAGATAGATGGAGCCACTTGTGAGGGGATTGGCCAGTTTAGTTCTGTGAGGGGATCGATCAGTTATTAAGCAAATAGAGAACATAAAATCCACCCAGTAGGATCGAGCCACTGCCTTTATAAACAGCCATCCCACAGAGGTTGAGGGAGGACTTCACTACCATCAAGAAGAAGAACCTGGAGTGGAGCGTATCTTTTGGACCCAGGGTCCCTGTGCTGAGAACCTCCTCGACTCAGGAGACAGAGAGAGCTATGACACTGGAGCAGCAGCAGCAGAACCAGGAGACCAGCACCAGACAATGTAGTAGGCTTCCTGACCCACGAAGCAAGGTGGCTACGGTGGCTTGCCGACCCACGGAGAAAGAAAGCTGAACACCTTCAGGCAAGAGGCTTCCTAGTGGAATGAGCTAAAGGGGCTTGTTGACCCATGGAACAAGAAGGCTGTGGGCCTTCGGGCAGAAGGCTTGCTGGCGGAGAAGGGTGCCTCCAAGCACTTGTTGGTAGGGCTAAAAGAGTTGTAACACTTGCCTGAGCAGGGCAGGGACTGAGAGGAGGCCTGTCCTGAGGGGGCCAAGAGGATGCCTGTCTTGAGGGGGCCGAGAGGAGGTCTGAGAGAGTGCTATCCTATACTAAAGAAGGGAGGAATGTGCTCTTCACTTTGGGGGAGGCTTCTAGACCTTGCCTGTGTGCTTCCTGATGTTGATCCTGTTTCTGTTACTTCCAAGTTAATCCTGATCCCATGTTACTTCCCTAATAAATGATATAACTGTGAGTATAGTCTTTGAGTTCTGTGTGGCCATTGCAAGAAATTATCAAACCCAGCAGAGAAGTATAGAGTGTCATGGGGAGCACAGCTGATGTCAGAATTGGTAAAAAAAAAAAAAAAAAGGTTAGAAGTATAGGTATGTCTAACCTCCACCTCATTGGAATCAGCTCTGGGCTGATGGTGACACTGATTCTGACTCTTCCTGAAGTTAGACAAGGTCTGACACTGTTGCTACCACATAACAGTGGGCCTTTCCTTATTGCTCTGCAAGTGCCACCTCTATCATGAATAAGCTGTCCAGATATGTGTGTGTGTCCGTTTCTGGACTCTATTCTGTTCCACTAGTCTCTGCCTATCCTTGTCCCATTACCACCCTTTCTCAATCACTGAAGCTTTATAAGTTTTGACATCTAGTAATGCAAGTTCTCCAACTCTCTTCTTCCAGATTATCTTAGCTATTCTTGGTCCTTTGCCTTTCCATTTAAATTTTAACATTCAGCTCATCAGTTTACATACAGGCACACTCAAATTTTTATTGGAATTACATTGAATCTATAGGTCCCTTTAAAGGAAATTGGCATTTTTACAATATTGAGTCTTTCAATCCATGAATAGTGTATCTCCCTCCATTTATTTAGGTCTGCTAAAAATTTGCCTATTTCTTAACATTATACTGATGGAATCATATAGATTGTCTCTTTATGCTGGCTTCATTTGCTCAGCATTATGTGCGATTCATCCATACTGTTGTTTTTAGCTATAGTTTGTTCCTTCTCATTGTTGAGTATATAGCATGTGTGAATAACTCACAATTTATCTATCCATTCTCCTGTTGTTGAATGTTTGGGTTGTTTCCACTTTGGAGTTATTACAGAGCTGTTATGGACATTCTACTACCTTTCTTTTGATGAATATATGGACACATTTCTGTTGGATCTATATCTAGAAGTGCAGTTGCTGGGTTAGAGGGTTTGTGTATGCTTAGCTTTAGGTAGATACTGCCAAATTTGTTTCCAAAGTGGTTGTACCAATTTACATTTCCAGAATCCCTGGGTGGTGCAAATGGTTAAGCACTTCACTACTAACTGAAAGGTTGGAGGTTCAAACCCATGCAGAGACTCCTCAGAAGTAAGGCCTAGCAATCTGCTTCTGAAAGGTCACAGCCTTGAAAAACCCTATGGAGCAGTTCTACTCTGCACATGGGGTCGCTATGAGTCAAAATCAACTTGACGAAAACTAAAAGCAACCAGCAGAGAATGAGAATTCTGGCTGCTCCATATTCATTTCATTTTCATGGGTATAGAATTTTAGATTGGAAGTTATCTTCTTTCAGAACTTATTTTCCCATATTATTATAGACTCTTTGTAAACATAATTGTAAATGGTTCCTTATAGTATTTACTTCACCCTGGTATTTAAGAGGTTTTCTTCTTTATTATAAATAATGCTATAATGAACATCTTTATGCATAAACTTTCCTATTATTTGGGATAGTGACAGATGTAATTATAGTTCAGCAAATATTCACTCCCCTCCTCCTCCTCTTAGGGAGAAATATGCTTCTGTGCCCTACTGACTTTTAGTTTGATCATATAACTTGCTTTTGCCCATGGAACATTAGTGGTGTAACACAAACAGAGACTTTGAAAAGCTCAAGTTTGAAGGAGCACACTCTCTAGTGCTCTTGTGATCCCCCATGACAAGAGCATACCCTAAGTAGCCACTGGTCAAAGAAGAAAGTGGAAACCTAGAGCAGAATGACCTCAACCCACAGCCTGGAATCCAGTTCAGCTGACCCACAGCTTGAAGCTGAGTCTCCATGGCTGACCTTCAGACCTGTTGTGGGGAAACAATTTTCCAAGGGTCCCTTGTATTTTGCATGTCTTAGGAGCAAGACATTAACTGCCCTTTGTCCTAAACTCTCTTTTCAAGGATATTTGTATAACAAACAGCCTGTGGTCACATCCAATCTTTTCCTGGGGGTTATCTGGCGACATTCTGGTTTTCTTGTCCCAAGATGAATGCTTTGTTTGGTTTTTCATTCCTAGATAATTATCAGTTGTTTTCCCCTCCAAGGAGGAATGAACATGAGTTAAACCTTTTAGAGAGACTGGAACAGGAGGGAAAAACAAGATCATGAGACAATGTGGGGGTTAGCAATGGGGAGTAATAACAGTGAGCTGGACCTATGCAGCCTCTTCTACCACTGCACGTGCAGGTATCACCTGGCTCTAATCGTGTTGCCCTGTGGAAACTGGAACTTGAGTAACTAGTGCAAATGCTGAATCTCTGGCTGTTGCTATCTGTAATTAATAAACTATCCTTCATCTCTGACCCAGAAGACTCGTGTCTTCTACCCGTCTCCATGGAACTGGCAAGCTAACTTCTTAACTTTCAAGTAGGATAAAATCTCAGACTCTTCACAGTTCTTGAGACCCGTGTGAAAGAAAACTGTTTATCACTGTAAATCACTGAGTCTCAGGGTGTTTGTTACACAGCTACAATTGTGGCAATAGCTGACTCATTTCATTAGTGTAATTTGGCAGATTTGGTCAAAGGCTATGACTATTTTTTAAAGCTTGATACATATTGGCAAGTTGTTTTTGAAAAGGGTTGGTCAGATACACACTGCCACGCTCCAGTGATATTTGAGTGGAGTTTTTCCTACTAAATTGTTGTGGCCTCTGTCCTTCCCCATGGTCCTCCCCCACATATAAGTTTTGCCTTCCTGCCTTTTTTTTTTTTTTTAAGTTGGTAATAGGAGCCAATTGATGCGTTCAAACTGTGGTGTTGGTAAAGAACTGCCAAAAGAATTAACAAATTGGTCTTAGAAGAAATACAACCAGAATTTTTTTTTCCCTCACAATTATGGGGTTTATTAGGGAAGTAACAGGTTACAATTCAGGTTCAGGAATGCTCAAGGTACAGTTCTTTCATCAGAATAGCCTCTTTTCAGCTGTGTCTGCAGGCACGCCTCACTCTGGCCCTTGGCCTCTGCCCTCCTCATGTAAGTGTTACCAAACTCTTTTAGCACCCTATTCCACCAGTAAGCTTCAGTCTGAAGGTGCTCAGCTCTAGTTCTGTGGATCAGCAAACTTAGTTCCACCAAGTGCCCTGAGGCATCCTACTGAGTCAGCAAGCCTCCTGCCTGAAGGCACTCAACTTTCTTGCTCCGTGGGCCGGGCCATCTCCTGCCAGTTTCCTGGTTTTGCTGCCTCTGCTACCGCCATTTCTCTGCCACTGCTTCTCGCCACCTTCAGTGTTCATCTCTTCCTCTTAGTCCCCTCAGCACAGGGAACCTGGGTCCAAAGGATGTGCTCTGCTCTTGGCTCTTCTTCTTTGGTGGTGGTGAGATCCCCAGAATGTTTGCTTTGGCTTGTTTACTTTGGACATGTCATCAGGAAAGACTAATCACTAGCTAGAGAAGGACATCATGGTTGATAAAGTAGAGGGTCAGCGAAAATGAAGGAAACCCTCAGTGAGATGGATTGAAACAATAGCTGCAGCATGAACTCGAACATATCAATGATCTTGAAGATGGCGCAGGACCGGGCTACGTTTCATTTTGATATACATAAAGTTACCATGAGTTGGAGTCGATTCGACAGCAACTAACAATAACAACAACAAGTAGGACCCAGAAAATGGAGCAAAGCCCGGAGAGAGTGTGTGAGGTCCACGGCCTGTTATGTGTCTCATGGACTGCAGGTTGGGCGGTTCCCACAGAATAGCATTGCTGGGCTGGGCACCTTCAGTGGAGCCCTCGTCAACCCACAGCCTGCTAAAACCAGCCTCAGATTTACATAATAAATTACATCTCATTAACTTCTCTCTGGCGCCTCTCTGAGCAATCGCCAACGCAAACTTGGTAGAAAGTGCTAGATGAAATGGCAGGCTTGCCACACAGCTTGGCCCTGAGGCCAATGCAGAATAACCCACTTCAAACAACACTGTTTTATGACTGTACTGGGTTTGTCAGGGGAGACCAGGCGGCCTCTTTCTGTGTGGGCAGGCCTTTAATTCTCAACAGGCACATCTGCTCTATTCTCACCTGTCCCATTCTTAGCAATAACAAGTTGAAACCCAGCCCACCTCCCGCCAGCAAAAGGCCACCAAAGGCTCAGCCCCCAGGGGACTCTCGAGGACCAGGATGAAGGCAAAGGAAGCCTTTGGGAGTAAGGTATATTTCACAGAGAAAGGAGTGTCGAGACATTTAAACATTATGCAGCATCCACAGAAACCATGCCTTGATCATTAACCTAGGACCTTACAGCAAAAAGAAAGATTGAGAATGGTCACCAAAGGCCTCTGAAATTCTAGGTACACCTCCACAGTCTGCTTCTTCACTTTCTGTTAAAGTGATAACTGACCCCCACCCCGCAAAAATACAAAAACAATAGCACCACTATTTCTTGAATATTCCTTATCCTCACTTTTTAAAGTTTATTGTTACATATCTGTGAGTCTATCTATGAAGTTCTAGGAAGCTGTTAGTTGCTATTTAAAACCACTCATGGCTACAATTTCTGTTTTCTAGTAGCTTTTAAGGTATGTAACACTCATTAGAGACTGACATATAAAGACCCTAGAACAAAACAAAGACTGAAAAGATACATTAAGTATTTGTTGTAGCCAAATTTAACAACAAGAAAAATAGATTTAAAGCAAACATATACCACTTACTATGTTTCAGGCACTGTTTGAAGCATTTTCTCTAAACTCCTTTAATCTGCTCATAATCTCGTGAGTTACTATCATACCTGTTTTACGCGTGAGGAAACAGGCAGAGTGTTTAGATGCCTTTTCCAAGATGATACACGTCTATAGTAAGGGGTTTGAGCCCAGAATCTGTGCTCTTAACAACCTCACTAAACTGCCCTCCTTTCGTATTTTTGTATTTAATAGTTTAAAATAACTTGGCTTTACTTAACACCTCTCTTCTAAAAAGCTTACGCTGCTGGCCTCCTCATTCTCTCTGAATATGCTAGAATCTTCGGAGTCCTAAGATGTTCATGATATAATCCCTATCCTCTAGAAGATTACAATACCTTAAACCGAGTTGACACATTAACTACGAAGAGATTAAAAGCAGGGAAATACTTTGTCCTGTTTCAACCTATTGAAGAGGTAGAAATTAAGTAAAGCCTTTATTTCTTTGTAAGAATTGGTACTGAAGTTTTATCACCCCATCTTTTTTTATCGTTTGCTCGCTTCATCAATGACTTTTATTTAGAACTTTAAGAGTATTTGTTTGGCCTTGGCTCTTAAGTGACATTCACCAAAATTAAATAAAGAAAAAGTCATATTCTTGGGGGGGGAAAAAAAAACATGAAGCCTGGTCACAGACATGGCTTCCACAAGAGTCATCCAGGAGACTGCAGGAGGAAGGAGGGAGAAGGCCTCTCTTTGGCCACCAGCCAGGACTTGAGCCTGCAGGGTGTGTTCCTGACCTTCATGATGCCCTGTAAGGGGGGACCCAGATTGTAAACTTCTTTAGGATAAGAATCCTCTTGAGAACTCTAACGCCTTGCCCAGGGCTAGAAACACAGGGAATGATCGGCCCAAACGCTGGGACTGAGTAACATCTTTTAAAAGCGTCTGTGTGCATTCTCTCCCCTGAAGGAAGGCAGGCTCTGCACTCAAGGTTCCCAGCTCAGAGGTCCAAAGTTGCTCACATTGTCTTGATTGGAAAGGCTGTCTCACCCCAGTGCAGACCCCCAAGGAAGGCCACCTCAAGGCTCAGATTTATTTCCTATCCCTCAACTCTAGAAAACCCAAGTAAATATGAGGTTCTCTACTTGCCAACAATTCATCCACCCATCTGTCCATGTACCCAACCACCCATCCATCCACCCATCTACCTATCCAACCAACCATCCATCCATGCACCCATTCACCAGTCCATCTACCCATCCACTCATTCCTCAACTATCCAGCTGTCCACTCAACCACTCATCCATTTACCAAACCATCCATCCACAAATTCACTAGCACTCCACCTCCAATGTCTGTCATACATCTCTTCTTCAAGAAGCTATTGGTCTTTGAGATGATTGTCTTCTTGAAGTCAACTGTGTGTGCTGGGGATTTTCAGAGAGGGAGAGATAATTGACAGTTGCAGTGGTCAAGAAGCCTTCACAGACATGGAAATATGGGAGAGTGGAGGGGCTGAATGCTTAGGTGCTAGTGTCTGACTGCCCAGCTCAAATCTGGAGCTGACTGGCTGTGTGAAGTTGGGCAATTTAAGTAATATCTCGGTTCCTCACTCTTCTGACCTACAGAAGCAGGCAAGGTGAATACAAAAATGTCCACAGACTTTCACTCCTCCTTGTATTCATGCCCTTTTCAATGTGACTTTGCAGCTCTGCCCATCAAAAGGTGGAGTCCATTTTCCTATTTTGAAGGGCTGGCTTTGTGTCTTGCTTTGGCCAATAGAATGTGGACAAAGTGATGTTGTGCCAATTTTGCGCCATTGTATTTCCCCTAGCCCTCTTTTTCCCTTTCCTCCTCTCCCCTCCCCCACTCGCAACACTGCCCCACCATGTGAATAAGTGTGGGCTAGCTTGTTGAACATATTATCACTTACTTTGGACATATTATTAGGAGGGACCAGTCCCTGGGGAAGGGTATCACGTTTAGTAGAATGTCAGCAAAAAAGAGGAAGACCCTCAACAAGATGGATTGACACAGTGGCTGCAACAATGGCCTCAAATATAGCAACAATTGTGAAAATGGTGCAGGACCAGGTAGTATTTCATTCTGTTGTGCATGGGGTCGCTATGGGTCAGAAATGACTTGATAGCACCTAACAATAGCTTGTTGGAGGATGAAAGACCACATGGTTCAAAAATCCTCATTGCTCCAGCCCAGAGCCAACCAACTTCCCTAGGTAGAGCTGCCTGGCTGACCTGTAGCTGCTCACAGACACACAAGGGAGCCCAGCTGAAACCAGGACGGCCCGGTTGAGCCCAGCCTAAATTACCCAGTCACAGAATCACAATAATAGGTGGTTGTTTCAAGCCACTAAGTTTTGGGGTTGTTTGTATGCAGAATTATTGTAACTAATGCAACAGGATTATGAAAGCATCACAGAGTTGCAGAGGGAATTAAATGAGACAGTCCATGTAAAAGTGCTTAATTAAGTGCCTGGCATGAGGCAGCATTCTATGCATGTTAACCATTACTCTTGGTGTGAGGCATTGTGTCCTATGTGGAGATCAAAACTATAATCTCAGGTAAATTAACTGTGCTATAAATGGACTCCATCTGAGCATCCAGTTGGCTGCTTGTGGACCATATGTGGCCCCACCTATGGAAGCCTGAGCACTGCCTAAATTTTTAGCAAAATCTTTTTTAAGTTGTATAATTAGCTGGCACCAGTGAACTAGCTGAGGGGATGGATGAAGTTTGGTCAATATACAGAAATGTTGGACTCACCCGCCCAATATGGGGCACCAGCCAACAAGACAGCAGACAGGTTTCGACAGTTTCTTCATGTCCAAAGACAAACTTGGTGGATCCAGCTTCCTAGTGGACGTTCCAGCCTCATCTGGAAAATACTAGGCTCATATCCAAGAACCTGAGGGTGAACAGATGGCCTCTGGATGTCAGGCTTGCTTCCGCTGCGGAAGAATTTGTGGTGCTACTTGATGCTGAGTGAAATTCTAATTTTAGAAGCAATTCATAGGTTTTGCACCAATAAACAGGTTATATGTACAAGGCCTTTTTTTTTCCTGGTATGTTAATAGTGGGAAAAAACCTGGAAACTGCCAGATTATCCATCAGTAAGGGGATGGTTGAAGAACTGTCATACCTGGACAATATGGAATGTTATGTAGCTCTGTTTAAAAGTTAACTAAATCTATGTCATTTGATCTGGAGGGATGACTATGATGTATGGCTAAGAGAGAAAATCAAGCTGCACAATAATTAATGCCCAGAGAATAATCCCATTTTTGTAAAACAACAAGATCCCATGCCAGTCTATTAGTGTATGTTTGTATAGGCATGGAGAAGGTATGGAAGGATACACATCTGGAGGATGGAGTGGGGGAAGATTATTACTTTTTCCTTTCTTTTTATTTGGAAATAATTTCAAACACAGAAAAGCTGAAAATTAAAATAGCACAAAGAACACCTCAAAATTCTTTACCCAGGTTTACCTACTGTTAACATGTTACTCCGTTAGCTTCATGATGTGTGTTCTCTCTCTCTCTCACACACACAATCTCTCTCTCTCCCCACACCACCACCACACACACACACACACATTCTGACCTAGTTGAGGGTAAATTACATAAACATGGTAATTTACCCATAAATACTTCAACGTGTGTTTCCTTAGAGATAGTCTCTTACTTAACTACAGCACCTTCATCAACTTCAATGAATTTAACATTGATACAAATTATGCTTTCTGATTATAAGAGAATTAAACTAGAAATCAATAATAGATACATGGAAATTTCCAAAAGATATGGAAATTAAATGACCCACTTCTAACTAACCCATGTGTCAAAGAGGAAGTCACAAGAGAAATTAGAAAATATTTTGAATGGAATTTAACAATGTTAAATAATAAAATACTTTAAACTAAAACCAAATCTGTTGCCATTGAGTCAACTCTGACTCATGGCAACTCCACGTGTGTCACGGTAGAACTGTGCTCCACAGGGTTTTCAACGGCTGATTTTTCAGAAGTAGGTTGCCAGGCATTTCTTCCAAGGAAACTCTGGGTGGACTTGAGCCTTCAATCTTTTGGTTAGCGGCTGAGTGTGTTAACTGCACCACCCAGGGACTCCTTTATCTAATCTAGTGATTCACTTTTCCTTTATATACTGTTTACAATTCTCCATGCCCTTTGCCATGTGACTTCACACTACCACCCACTGGAGTTGGAGAGGTTCTTTCCCCTCCTTGCTAATACTGGGCTGGAACGTCACTTGCTTTGACCAAAGGAAAGGGGGCAGAAGTGACAGTGTGACGGTTCCTGACCCAGGCCTTGTGCTCTTCCACTATCTTGCCATTGCCATGTGAAGTGATTCCCCTTGTCTCCACCGATTCACCCTGGGACCTAGCAGGAACACCTGTGGAGCAGACCTGAGCCCCCCCAGCACAAGGAGCTACACCGAGCTCAAGTCTGAGACTCTATCTCACCCTTCTGTTTCATTCCTCTTTGTAGGCTAATCCTCCTCTCCCACCCCCCACACAAAGCAAAATCAAACAACAAGTGTCCCCCCACCCCAAGCTGTGTAGTCTGGCCACTCGTAGTGCCCTCACTTTAATTTCCCAGCATAGATGAGGTGTCCACCCAAGGAGGAGGAGTCCAAGCTGGCCCCCTGCCATCTGGGAGACAGAACTCAGAACACCCTTCTGTGATGGCCCCCTGTGGCTGACTATACTTCACTGACCCCCCTAATGAACCACAAATCCTCATATTCATCCCTCGTGTAGCCCTGGACAGTGAGGCATTAGTAAGCAAGTTTCAAACACAGACTTGATACTGTTGCCATCAAGTCAATTCCGACTCACAGTGACCCTATTGGACAGAGCAGAACTGGCCCATGGGGTTTCCAAGGCTGTGATCTTTATGGAAGCAGACTGCCATATCTTTCTCATACAGAGTGGCTGGTGGGTTTGAACTGCTGACCTTTCAGTTAGCAGCCAAGCACTTACCCACTGTGCCACCAGGGCTCCTTAGAGACTTAAGTACTTGCAATCAGGGCTGGTCCTCTTGGAATGCCATGAGGCAGTCCAGGTGCCACATGGACACGCCTTCCTGGAAGAGAACTGACAGCCCTGGCCCAATCCCCCCTGAGCTTCCGGATAACCGCAGTGACCCCAGGGCCCCAGCCAACACCATGTGAGAACCAGCCAGTAAACCTACAGAATGCCAAGAGAAAATAAACTGTGATGGTTTAAGCCATTAGATTTTGTGATGGTTTCTTAGGTAGCGATAGATAACGAAGACATTCTCTATCCTTTTTCTAATTGGGGAAGTTCTGGTAAGTGTTGCAATGCACACCTCATGACATGCACTGTTACTGTCACTGTCACTGAAGGGCCCCTCTAGGTACTTCCACCCTCCACGGCACTCCTGTTCTACTCCTGCAGCAGCAGTAGGAACGCAGGAGTACTTGCTGGCATTTTACTGAAGAGCAACACTTGTGAAAAACCCACTCAGTGTGCTGGATGCTCACTCAAACTCCGAGCACTGTAACACCAAAGAACTGGACATTGCTGATCCAGCTCTAGAAGCGCCTTCCTCAAGGAAGTCTGCGAGGCTCCTCTCTTCAAAAGTGACAAGGCCATGGTTTAGAAGCTAAAACCAGTCATTGCAAATTTAAGGAGTAACAGAATACCTAGATAACCTCAGTTACTTGCCCTTAAGCCAGAAGTGGCAACCCCATGTGTGCAGAATAGAACTGCTCCGTAAGGTTTTCAAGGCTGTGATCTTTTGGAAATAGATCACCAAGCTTGTCTTCCTAGGCACCTCTGGGTGAGTTCGAACTGCCAACCTTTTGGCTAGTAGTTGAACGCTTAACTGTTTGTGCCACCCAGGGTTTTTCTCTTTTCCATAGAACAAAGGCAATTAGAGAATCACCTCATGGGGCTGTTGGAAGACATAAGAGCTCAGAAATGGAAGCCGCCATTATTTTTGTATTTTTAATGCCTAATATGTGTCTGGAAACCCTGATGGTGTAGTGGTTAGGTGCCACGGCTGCTAACCAAAAGGTCAGCAGTTTGAATCCACCAGGCACTCCTTGGAAACTCTACGGGGCAGTTCTACTGTCCTACAGGGTCGCTATGAGTCAGAACTGGAATCGACTTGATGACAACAGGTTTGGTTTTGGGTTTAGTATGTGTCTGCTCAATGTTGTGTAGACTTTGTTTCCAGCAGAACTCAACTTAGATCAGCTAGGAGATGCTGAGTGCTGCTCACTCCTCAGTTGCAAGCATTCAGGGGTGAGGTCACAGCATAAGACTCAAGCCCCGGAGGCCTGAGTTGCCAACCACTCTTGCTTTTCCAAGAACCTTGGAGATCAGACCTTTGCTCTTCATCCCACTTGGAGCCTAATGCCCTTCCCTGGACAACCTATTAATTTAGCCTTGAGCCATATTCAGTTTAACTAGAACACTAGATATTTGGCCAAATATGTACATACTAGTAGTGTGTTTGCTTTTAAACTGCCTCTCAATTGCACCTCCAAGTTCTCTCAAAGTGTCATTCGAAGTGAAGATAGTTCTTCAACTCCCTGAGTTACTGAGGAAAAGAATGAGATTTCAGTTCTATGGGGCACACACACATCCTGGGGGCTGGAGAGTCGTCAAAACAACAGGTTAAATCTAATCCATCTTCCTGGAGTGTCAATCCACCTAAAGCTCTGGGGTGAAAAAACCCCATTATTTTTATTAAAAAAAAGAAAAACATATACTTAAGAGTAAAATATACTTGTAATGTTTTAAAATAATATTTTATTGTGTTTTCGGTGAAAGTTTACACAGCAAATCAAGTTCTCATTTAACAATTTCTACACAATTTGTTCAGTGACATTGGTTACATTTTTCAGTGTGTCAAGTTTCTCATTATTTCCGTTCTGGCTGTTCCATTTCCAATAATCTAGTTTTCCTACCCCCTTGCCTTCTCATCTTTGCTTTAGAGTAAATATTAACCATTTGGTCTCTTACAATGATTTTTTAAAGAAGCACAGGACTCAAGGGTGGTATTATTTTATGAGCCAATTTGTTTAGATAAAAGATGACCTCATGGAATAGTTTCAGTTTTAGAATTAAAGAGTATCTCAGGGCGATAGTCTCAGGGAGTCCTTCAGTCTCGACTGGTCCAGTAAGTCTGGACTTTTTAAGGATTTGAGTTCTGTTCCACATTTTGCTCCCATTCTATCAGGATCTATCTACTGTGCTCCTGATGAGAACGGTTATTAGTGGTAGCCGAGTACCATCTAGTTCTACACGGTGCTCAGGATAGATGAGGAAATGTTCTAGTGTAGACTACTCGTCCTGAAGCCCAGTTTCTTCTCTGAGTCTTTGGTTTCCTTCTTTCTCTTTTACTCTGGACATGGAGAGATCAATAGTTGTATCTTAGATGGCCGCTCGCAAGCTTTCAAGGCCCCAGACACTACTCACCAAACTGGAATGTAGAACACAGACTTTATGTACTATACTATGCCAACTGAGTTGTCTCACAAGACTATGATCCTAAGCCTTCAGACCCAGTAAACCAATGTTTGTCCTATGTGTTTTATTCTCTATTATGTATATGGATGCATACACTTACATACATATATACCAGCATATACATACAACTGTCTACATATATGCAAATATACACTTGTATGCATACATAACATACACATGTAACCACATGTATTTTTTAGTTGTTGCAAAGTTGTATTTGTCATAGCATTTACCAAAAACAGCCTTTTTTCTTGTGTATTTGTTAGTGACATCATTTACCTTGGTGAAGCTGTGCACTTCACCAACATTTGGTGTTACCTTTCCCATCACCAAAAATAACTACTATCTACAGAGTGATCTCCCCACCTACCCCTGTAATCACCATTGAACATTGTATGTATGTACACCTATTCTTGTTTTTTTACCATAGTTAGATAATACAGTATTTGTCCTTTTGTGACTGAATTATTTCACTCAGCTTAATGTCATCCAGATTCATCCACATTATATTTTGAGAACTCACCATTATTCTTTACGGCTGCAGAGTATTCCATTGTATGTATGCATGACATTTTCTTTATCCATTCATCCACTGAAGAGCACTTAGGTTGACTCCATCTTTTTGCTATTGGGAATAGTGCTGCAACAAACCTAGGTGTGCATATGTTTGTGTCTTTAGTATTAGATCTCTAGGGTATATACCTACAAGTGAGATTGCTGGACCATAAGGCAGTTCTAGTTCTAGTTTTCTGAGGAAGCACCATACTGTTTGCTATAGGGTGCTTGTACCATTTTATGATCCCACCAGCAGTGGATAAAGGTTCCAGTCTCCCCACATCCTTGCCAGCATTTGTGTTTTTTAATCAGTGCCATTTTAGCAAGGGTGAGATGGTATCTCATCGCAGCTTTGATCTGCATCTAATGACTAATGATCGTATCTTTTCATGTGTTTGCTGGCTGCTTGAATGTCCTCTTTGGTGAAGTGTCTGTTCATGTCCCTTGTTCATTTTTTAATTGGGTTCTTTGTATCTTTGAAGTTTTCTATATATTTTAAAGATTAAACCCTTATCAGATGTCATTCCTTAAGTTTTTTCCCAGTCTGTAGGCTGTCTTTTTACTCTTACGATAGTTTTTTGATGTGCGTATTTAATTTTTATGAGGTCCCAGTTATCCAATTTGACTTCTGTTGTTCATGCACTAATAGTTATTTGATAATTTATTTTAAAAATAAATTAGGTCCCATAGTTTTGTCCGTTTTCTTCCCAGAACTTTATAGTTTTAGCTTTAACATTTAAATTAGTTTTGATCAATTTTGAATTACTTTTTGTGTATGGTGTGAGGTATGGGTACTATTTCATATTTCTGCATGTGGATATCCAATTTTGCCGGCATCATTTTGTAGAGACTGTTAGTTCCCCATTGAATGCATACCTGTAATTTTTTAAAGCTAACCCTTAAAAGACTTGAGTGTGTGTCTGGTTATAGCAGGTTCCTCCTCTTTTGGAGTTCTTGCAGGACTATGTACTGGTTTCGCTTGAGTAACAGGAATCCTTTCATGCTTCTCCAATGTACTAGAGGACTATGAGCAAATCACTTGACCTCTGAGTCTCTTTCTCAAAATCAAATCCAATGTTCATTTCTACAATAGCTGTTCTCACACAGGCCGTGTGACTCTCTGGGAGGGGAATAAGGTGCCTGGAGGACTTAGTTCTCTGGCAGCCAGCCATCACTGCTTTGGGAATCTTGGCCCTGGGCCAAGTACTGGGAGGACAAGAGCAGTACACAGCTCCCACGGAGCTCCAAATCTGGCTGATAGGGACAACAGCGCCTACCCCAACACAACACACAGTGCAGGCACCGATACAAACTAGATTTTACGAAGTAGAGGGCTGTTAGTGTTCCCTAAATGAAACAAAATGTGAGGGGTCCTCTATCACATGGCCTCTCACACGGTTCCTTAAATTCAATTTTTTTCTGACATCAAGTTGTGTCCATTTTTAAAGATATGTTAAAAACAAGTAGCTTATTGTTGTGTGCCGTCAAGTCACTTCTGACTCAGAGCAACTCTATATGACAGAGTAGAACTGCCCCATAGGGTCTCCGAGGCTGTAATCTTTATGGGAGCAGATCGCCAGGTCTTCTCTCCTGTGGAGCAGCTGGTGGGTTCAAACCCAAACCTTTCTGTTAGCAGCCAAGCACTTAACTACTGTGCCACCAGGGCTTCTTACAAATAGCTTACAACTGCTGTACAATGAGTGGAAAACGGAACAATCCTTTTGCAGCTGTTGCCAACCCTAGATGTTACTATCTAACCATCAGCCCTACCTGGCTGGCGGAGAAGACAGGGTCTAAGAACGTTCTTCTACGCTGACTGGATGGCAGATGCAGCCAAAGCTCCCCTCACGTCAGGGCCCACAAAAACCCACCAATGCATGGTCATTTGAGAATGCTCTTCCACACTTTGGAGCCCTGATGGTGCAGTGGTTAAGAGCTCGGATGCTAACCAAAAGGTCGGCAGTTTGAATCTACCAGACGCTCCTTGGAAACCCTATGGGGCAAGTTCTACTCTGTCCCACAGGGTCACTATGAGTTGATATTGACTCTATGGCAACAGGTTTGGTTATGGTTTTTTTTTCTTCCACACTTCAGTCCCCACCCTTTGTACCATTTACAATCACTTTTAGAGAACTAGTTAAGGGTTTATTACCCGACTAACTTAAGGGAAAGGCCAGAGAGGAAGGCACATCAAGACCAGCAACTGCACTACCTATCCTGGCTGCCAAGCCCGCTCTTGGGAAATGGCCATGCCCCTAGTTCCCAGGCAGGAACGGGTGGGACCCCAGGGAAAGGCAGTTCCAGCCATGCCTCAGGCTAAGGGAGACAAAGACCACTTCTACTTGGTCTAGCCCTCTTCACAAATGACACTATGGGTGGCAGGAGACAGATCCACAAAGTGGGACATTCTACAGGGCATCTGATTTGTTTCTGTAACCAATCAATGTTGGGGAAAAATGGGGACAATATCACTACCCTAGATTATTAGACTTTGGAGATCCAAACAAACCACCGTGGCAGTATTTCTGAGACCATCTGGAAGCTCTGACTATAGGTTTATTATTAGATGATTCCAAAAAATTTGTTCATTTTGTTAAGGGTGATAATATGCATTGAGGTTATATAAGAAAATATCCATATTTTTGAGAAATACCTAAGTTGGTAGGGGTGAAATTGTAGGATATTTGAGACTTACTTTAAAACACTTTAGCAAAGAAACAAATGAAGCAAATGTGGCAAAATCTTGACAATTGCTGAACATAGGTGGTGGGTAATGAGGTTTGTTGCACCATTTTCTGAATCTGCGTATGATTTAAAATGTTCATAATTAAAAAATGTAAAACAAAGAGTCAATTAAAGCAGTAAGAGTTTTCTTCAGTTCTGTAAGCTACGGAGACAATGGCTTCAGCCAGCCTCAGCAACAACAGTGCTTGACCTTCACATGTAACAATCACAAGGTGATTTCCAGATTTGGAAAAATCTCACTTCCTCAATTTTACTTAATGGGTTGCAATCTATTTTGTCAACCAAAAACCTTTAAAAGGTGGAAAAACCTTTCCAAAAAAGAAAGGAAAGAAGGAAGGAAGGAGGGAGAGAGGGAAGAAAAAGCAGAGAGAGACAGTGCTGCGACAAGTTCTTCACACAGAGTGAAACGAGCCTGGACTCAGTCTCCCCAGGTGAGAGTAAATTTCATGGTTTTCACATGGGAGCTCAACACACTTCCCTTTAAACTGAGGGCACAAGCTGGCTGCAAGTACGACCTCTAGAACAGGGGTTCTTAACTCATGGTCCACAGATCCCTGATGCAAAATTTTGGATGTGTGTGGAGTTTTCTAGAGAGAGTATTCAGCTTTCTTCAGCTTCTCAAAGGGATCCATGTTCCAGAAATGGCTAAGAACCACACTCTTAATTAAAGGGGGAACAAAGTGACTAGATTGAAGCTCTGGCAATAAACTGTCATGAGGAAAGATTTTTTATCTATGAACATCTGATAATTTTAGAAACTCTCTTGTTAGATTAAAAACAAAACAAAAAAAACCTGACAGAAAATTATGAACTGTCCATCTCCAACATCCACACGCACACTCAACAACCTAGTCCTGGAAACAGGCTACAGGCTATGTTACAGCCAGATTTGCTTCCACCATCCCACACCTTCACTCCAGCAGCTCAACTGTCCTGGGCATGAGCAAGTGCCATGGAGAGCAATCTACACGGCAGGCTGTTCAATGGCTCCAACTCAAACCAGCTTCCACAGACACTAGAATGAGATCCTTCAATCCCGGGCGCAGTCCCTGTCAGGGAGATGCAAACGGGTAAAACAGATGAAGCAATGTAGAGACACAAACGTTTAGTAGTTTACTTTCACTGGCTATGGCCAAAGCCAGCAAGAGAGACAACAGAACTTCCGTGCCCTAAGTCTTCCCAGAGTCACTGACAACACACTGTCAATGGCTGGAAGAGGGCTGGAATCCCTCTGTAATCATCTCACAAGCTCCTCTAGTCCTAGGACACAGGGTGCCTTCTGCAGGAAAGCGCCTCTCGCCACTATGTGAATCTTAACAGCTACACATTTTCTCATCTTTAGATTAGGACAGACTGATTCTCTCTCACCAAGAATATCAATTCAGATGCTCTTTTACAAACTGTCAGGTGGAAGGACTGCCGCACCATTCACTTTCAGTTAACTAAGGTGTCAGAATTGGTAAAAAGGATGTAGGGTGGAGGCATGTCTGGCCTCAGCCTCAGGCTGCTGATGCTGATTCTTCCCCCTTGTGAAGTTAGAGGAGGTCAGACGCCCCCACCACACCATTTTTACATACAGAGTCCCAGGATGTTGGATGAAACAGAGGACTGGAGTTACTCTGCTGCAGGTCTGCTCCTACTGCTTCCCCTGCCCACCACTCTTCTCCCCTCAATTCAGAGGTTAGAACGAAGTCTAACGGCAGGAGGATGAGACCCACAGTGAAAGGAATAACCGCCTCTATGTGAAGACCCCTTCTCTCACAGCAGATACACTTCTCTGTGAAGAGCTGCGTTTCCATCAGCGACGGAGCCTCAGAAAGAATGCATGTTTACACTCCTTACTCTCCAAGGGGTAATATTTATCATAAAAATCTAAGACATATTCTTCCGTCTTGAATCCAAATTTCTGGTACAGCAGCATAGCAGGGTTGCTTGCTGAGACGTGAAGGGTCACATCCTTGCCCATGCAGGTCTGCCAAAAGAGTGGAAAAATACAAGATGAGAATGAAAAGGCCTGAGGGGAAAATGAGTAGCTGAGGAGACTTCTAAATGTAGGCAAGTCAGTTATGGAAACAGAAATCAGGCACTGAGGCTGAGACATTGCAACACCTAGCAACAGCTGGAAACCCAATGACATTTGCCGCTTATCAAAACACTCACAAGACAGGTACCCAATGGCATTTTGGGTGGTTTTTTCCCTCTGAAGCAATGGGCCAAGAGGACTATTTTACTGTCAACTTTTTATTATTTTATTTATAACTCAATTATATTTAAATATATGAAGCATACCAATGTCAAACACTTACGGCAAACTTAAAGAATAGAGAACAAGTCTCTGCTTTTTAAAACTGGATGCTCTCCTGCACCCTCAAATATGTGAAAACTCCCATCCTAGGCCTACTAGGAAATACACTAAATCAGCTGCACAGATACAAGCTATTAAGACTAGTTTTATTATAAAAGCTGAGGACCCCATATAGACCTTCCGAATCCCAAAGTCCACCTTCCACCCCTAAAACTGATGGCATTAGCTTCTCAGAACTGAGATTTAGAGTATGTTTCTCTATATTTAGCACTGGCCTAATCCTGGGGTAAAACAGTAATTGTTCTATCAACGCAAGGCAAGTTCTTAGATTCTTTTATCAGCTACAAAGAACAAGGTACACCAAAAGTCGTATGAATTAAGAACTTGTGTTTTAATAAGGCAGGCACTGAAATACTGAAGTAGACAGGGCCCCTGAGATTTTACAGTCAATGGTGGCATTTTTAGGACAAGAGCAAGCTACTACTATAGCAGGGATGAGAACGTGTTATGAGTATATAGAGCAAATTTTGTGAGGTGACATTAGTGCTCTTTAAACTGCAAATATACACAATTTAACCATGGGCACCTTCAAGTTCTACTGACTGAGGGTGCTGGTCTGGCTGGGGCTAGGCATCCACATAGAGACAACTGTCTTCTACCTACCCAGCAAACACCCAGCGAGGTCTGACTGCGCCAGGCCTCATCTAGGCACTGAGGACACACACATTATGATATCATCCCTGCCCTGCCCGCAGGCCCTTACCAATGAAGGAAAAGGTAGAAAATCCTGAAAGTTATCTGTTAAAATAGAAGAGTAAAGATCGATTCTGTGGATGGCGTGGGGCCCAAGAGAGGGGGAATGTGTGGCAGAAATAACTGAGGTCTCAGGGAAAACAATGCAAGGTAGCAATATTAACCAAGCTCCATGATTTACATAGTCACTGACTGAGGAATCAGAAGAAAGCAATCTCAAGGTGCCTGCCAACACTGGGGAATTACTGAGCGTTTTTCATTAAAAACTGAAAAAACAATTTTATCATCTCCATCCTCTCTCAAAAAGGAATCTTACCCACATAACACAGTCTCCCATACCAAACGATTTCTAAATAAAAGTTATCAGAAAAATTCTGGAAATAAAGATTCCCACGTTTTTCTGATACATTATAAAAATATGGTATTTTTTCTTCAAAGGTGAGGCCGCTGTATCAAAGGATGAATATCCTTTATAAGAATCAAGTCTTGGAAGGTTCATACCAGCTTATGCAGTGACAGCAGCAGCAACAGAATACGGACTTATTGATAGAGTTTTGCTAAGATGTTTAAGGATACTTAACAACTGAAGACCAGGCAGTTCTGTTTCCACCTGTCAGAGCTGAGGCGGCGATGACTTTAACAGCAGGGACAGTCACTACACGTGCAGCACAGCACAGCACTTTAGGGTCTCATTCCAGGGTTTCCTCATTTTATTTACTCTACACTCACCAACAGGTTTCCTGGATGCTTAGGTCTGAACAGTCACCTTATCTTGGAGGGCTGGAGATTTCCTTCTGTGTGTTAAACACCCTCACTGCTGACTGGCTTGCTTTCACTCGGCTTTAGGGCAGCCCATCCCATTGCGTTGTGCTGGGAAGGACCAGCTGAGCCTCACCGTGCCCCCCAATCTTCCAAGCAGCCCAGATACAAGTTGAGATGAGCCCAGGTGACCGACCTGAATCAGATGGTAGATCATGAAAGTCGCAATGCCTGCTCTTCTCCATTCAGGGTGAACAAATAGAAATGAAATGTAAGCTTCGTTGTATTTCACATCGGGAACCATGAAGCCAAAGGCAATGATGACTTTTTTATAAAGGACAACCACACTGAAGTCTGGATACTGCAGGCACTCAGACAGGTCGATGCCTGAAGAAAACAAACAATTGGAGATTCAAACCACGGTGCCTCCTGGAATGAAGTAACACCAAGCTGTCCAGTCTGTGCTTAAGACACACCTGCATGCTAAAAAACCCAAACAGGGGGACAAAGATACTACCATAGATACCACACATCTGGATCATAAAAATAAAAATGAATTTTAGAAAATATCAAAATTAACATAGTCATTTCTAAGTACAGATGTTAGAGGAAGAGAGGAAGAAAAGGGCGCGTAGCAGAGAGCGCACGGGTTCAGGACGGACACACGCGGCTCTGAACTCAGCCTCCCCTACCGTGTGTGACTGCAGGCGCATTTCTAACCGTCGCAGGGACTCCGACTCTGTAACACATAAGACAGGCGCATACCCAGGCCTCACGGAGCTGTGTAAAGATTCTCTGAGTGCTCATGTCAGTATGTTTTACCTCGTACGTATTCAATTGATATACTCTGTTGTACATATGCTACATTTCACAATAAAGAAGTTAAATAAAAAAAGATTCCATGAATAATGTATGGAAGACATGCAGCACAAGGGCAGGAAGCAGTAGATGTTCCCAGAATGTTCTTTTCAGCCCCAATGCCACACCTAAAAGAAAGAGCAGAGCTCTGCCACCATATGCACTATGATATGATTATCAGTCAATAAAGATGACACAGTGCTAATCTCGATGAAATATTATCTCACATCTGGAGGACAGTTATTATTTCCTTTTTTAAAAAATAGTATTTTATTGTGTTTTGGTGGTGTTATTTCCTTTATGTTTCAAAGCAGCATGGTGAAGCAGATCCACAAAGAACGTGTTTACGCTTAGCAATTAAAATGTGTTCCATTGATTGATGGCTGTGGTCTTCAGCAACAATTTGCTAAGGCTGATAAAATGACAAATCATATACGGTTTACTCTTATTCTCAAGGTCCATGGTATCTGGCTGTCATGGGTTGAATTATGTCCCCCAAAAATGTGTGTATCTATTTGGCTAGGCCATGATTCCCAGTATTCTGTGGCTATCCTCCATTCTGTGATTGCAATTTTACATTAAAGGGGATGAGGGTGGGATTGTAACACCACCCTTACCCAGGTCACATCCCTGATCCCATGTACAGGGAGTTTCTCTGGGGTGTAGCCTGCACCAGCTTTTATCTTACAAGAGATAAAAAGAAAGGGAAGTAAGCAGAGCTGGGGACCTCATACTACCAAGAAAGCAGTGCAGGGAGCACAGCACGTCCTTTGGACCTGAGGTTCCTGCACTGAGATGCTCCCAGACCAGGGGAAGACTGATGCATCACAAGGATCTTCTTGCAGAGCCAGTGGAGAAAGCCTTCCCCTGGATCTGACTCCCTGAATTTGGACTTGTAGCCTGCTAGACTGTGACAGAATAAATTTCTCTTTGTTAAAGCCATCTACTTGTGGCATTTCTGTTATAGCAGCACTAGATGACTGAGAAAGAATGGCTGTTTAAAAACACCTTTTGGCTGTACTAACCCTCTCTAGTGAACAGTTAAACAAAGCACAGGGAATCATTAAGCAAAAAACAAGTGTCCAAACATGCCCAAACTACCAGTCTGTGTATCTTCCATAGACATTAGCTGGTATCTAAACATATGTAGAAGCAAAACAGGGTGAATATTTTATTCTGGAAGCAGAAATACACAGGGAAGAGAAACAAATGAAAACACAGTTTATGACTTTAATTGTTGGCTCCTCCTTGACTTTAGGAAAACAAGAGGTATTTAATATCTTTATGTCAGTGGAGACAAACCAAATGAAATCGTATGAGTAAAGGTTTTAGGGTTAGACGACATATATTAGTTAAAAAATTAGACTGAACTCTACAGAAAATTGATCTGCCTAGTTTGGGAGGGGGACATACCCGGCCAGAAGAACTCACGGCACATGGAGTTGACCGTGGGGATGTGGTTGGGCCGAACATAGCAGTAATCGAGAGGCGCGTCAGGCTCCGGTGTCCAGTGCAGGTCGCTCCTGTGCAGGTGGGAGCGGATCTGTGACAGGAGCTGCAGTTTGGGTGGCTTTGTTTCATAGTCACGCCTCCAGTGCCACAGAAAATAAACAAACTCAAGTGAAGAAAAGTACCCAGTATTATTCCTAGTCTTTTGATTCACATAAACTCTTTGACCTACTTGAAATATCAAACTCATTTGTGCTGCTTTATGTGGTTGCTAGCTTGATAATAGCTAAGATACTTCCCTGGTATGAGATTTGAAATTCACTCTATAAACACTCATTAAGCCAAATCCCCCTGTACCCGCCAGGAGCTATACTACGTGCTGCGGAGCCTTTAATGAACAGGGAGGAAACAGACAGCGTCCTGCTTCCACCAGGATGCTCTGGTACAGAGCTGCACTCCCGTGCTGCCGGAGCCCGGAGAAGAGAACACCCAGCCAGCCCAGGGCAGCTGGGGTGCACAGAGACGATGGGACACTTGAGCAGACTTGCTAACTGTGACTATGAAGCAAGCATGGCTCAAGAAGACAATGTGCTCTCTTAGTCCCCAGGTAAGAAACTACCAGGGGATTCTCTAGTAAGCTCAGCTCCCATTTTACCACCCAGACAAGACCCATTATAAGACACCAACCCAGCGTTCAGTCCTGGTTATATGCTGGATGAAGATGTCACTCCCAATTCTCCCATCTCTTCATCTTATAGAGTACTGCATATATACACACAGATATAGACACACACAACATTAACAGTTTAAAATAAAATGATAATGATAATCACAGTGAAATCTAACAGAGTTAACTTATCCTTGCTTTTTACTTTTCTTTCAAAGGACCACCTTTTCTGCAAGAAGTACAGCTGAAACAAGCCAAGGATGAAACCCAGCACAAAGCACAGAGCTTCGTCCTTGCCAACGCCACTCACAATTATTGATGCCAGCAGAGGCGTGGGGATGGTGGGGAGGCAGAAACCACAAACGTTATCCCTCATGACACACTGAACATCAGACGTCTTCTCCATTACCTGATATAAGGCTTCAAGATCCGAGAAGTGTAAGGGCTGATGATACTCTGGTCCACAGCCATGTCTTCTGTCCCCACCAAACGATACAAAAATTTAGTGGTCTGGTGCCGAAATCCTTTCCTGGACGGCAAGGCAGTCTATGGAGAAGAAACACTGGTTATATAAAAATAAAACCACTCAGAGGACTGGTTTCATTTCCACATATAGTTAGTACTTACAGTGTTTTTGTGTGTCAGAAAACAGGTCTTTGTGCATTACTCATTTGGAAAACTCAAGGCTCAATACAAGCTTTGTAGGTATCTCTGCATAAAATTAGATATGAAAAACTAATCCCCAGTTGTAATAGTTTAAAATTGTTTTAAAGTAATTTAAAGTCTTTTAAAAAGATTTTTATTTTTTTAAAATAATATAATACTAAATTGTGTTTTCGGTGAAGGTTTACAAAGCAGTTTAGGCTCCCATTGAACAATTTCTACACGAATTGTTCGGTGACATTGGTTACATTCTTCACAATGCGTGAACATGCTCTTATTTCCATTCTGGTTGTTCACATATATTTTTTGGTTGTTGCTGCAAAATTATATATGCCACAGCAATTACCAAAAGGTCCTTTCTTCTCGTGCACTTCTTAGTGACATTGTCTACCTTGGTCAAGCTGTGCACACTTCACCCTCGTTCAGTGTTACCTTTCCCATCACCAAACATAACCAGTGTCTACTAGCCAGGCAGTGAACCCCACTCCCCATCCCCGGTAACCACTAACAAACATCAGTTTCTGTATACTTACCTATTCATGTCATTTCATAAAAGTGAGAACGTACAATATTTGGTTTTTTGTGTGATTGACTTATTTTGTTCAATACAATGTCCTCTGGGTTCATCCATGTTGTAGGATCTTTTGGGAATTCATTTTTCTTCATCGCTGAGTAATACTCCATTATATGTATGTACCACCTTTTACTTATATGTTCATCCACTGATGGGCAATTAGGATGTTTCCCTCTTTTTACTGTTGTGAATAATGCTGCAATACACATAGGTATGCACATGTCTATTCATATCACTTCTGTTAGATCCCTAGGGTATGTACGTCGCAGTGGAATTGCTGGGTCATACGGCCGTTCTACCTCTAGTTTTTTGAGGAACCACCAAACTGTTTTCCACACTGACTGTACCACTTTGCATTCCCATCAGCAATGGATAAGAGTTCCAGTTTCCCCACATTTCCTCTAACACTTGTTATTTTCCATTTGCCTTTTTTTTTTTTTAAATCTTAGCCACCCTAACCCGCTGCTGTCGAGTCGATTCCAACTCATAACTGACCCTACAGGACACAGCAGAACTGTCCCACAGGGTTTCCAAGGAGTGGCTGATGGATTCGAACTGCTGGCCTTTTGGTTAGCTGCCGAGCTCTTAACTACTGCACCACCAGGGCTCCTGGTCATCCTTCTGGGAGTGAAATGGTATCTCACTGTGGTTTCGATTTGCATTTCTCTCTGATGGCTAATGACACTGAGCATCTTTGCATGTGTCTGTTGGCCATTTGAATATCCTGTTTTGTAACATGTCTGTTCATGTCCTTTGCCCAGTTTTTCATTCAGTTATTTGTCTTTTTATATTGTTAAGCTATAGATGTTTTCTATGTATTTTAGATATTACACCCTTATTAGTTTCATCGTTCCTAAAGAATTCTTCCCAGTATGTAGGTTATCTCTTTACTCTTTTGCTAAAGTCTTTTGATGAAGTATTTAATTTTCATGAGGTCCCAGTTATCTATTGTTTTCTGTTGCTTGTACATTCATTGGTGTATTTGATAATCTATCATTGAAAAAAATTAGGTCTCAAAGTTTTGCTATGTTTTCTTCTAAGAACTTTATGGTTTTAGAGTTACCATTTAGGTCCTTGATAGATTTTGAATCAGTTTTTGTGTACGGTGTAAGGTATGGATCTTGTTTCATTTTTCTGCAGATGGAAATTCAATTTTCTAAGCACCATTTGCTGAAAACACTGTTTTTCCCCCATTGAATGGATTTGGCCTCCTTGTTGATAAAGGTTTTTTTTTTTTTTTTTAAGTGAGTGAAATGCAGGATTGAGCACTGGATTTACAGCTTCTCTAGGCTTCATTTTAAATAACTATATTATGCCTTTAACTCACTCACTAAATATTAACCAGCAGTAGTATTAAGCTCACCACCTGCCTGTCAGGTTGTCGTACTGTGGTGGCTTGTGTGTTGTTATGACTCTGGAGGTTATGCCACTGGTATTTTAAATACCAGCAGAGTCACCCATAGTGGATCAGTTTCAGATGAGCTTCCAGACTAAGACAGACTAGGTGGAAAGACATGGCAATCTACTTCTGAAAATTAGCCAATGAAAACCTTATAGATTACAACAGAATATTGTCCAGTATAGTGCTAAAAGATGGCACAGGACCGGGCAATGTTCAGTTCCATTATACATAAGGTTGCCATGAGTCAGAGCCAACTCAATAGCAACTAACAGCAACAACAGTATCAAGCAGCAACACATGGGCCAGATTATAGGACCACTCTGTTATCCAAAGAGCCACAGTGGCCAATTATTGCTGTACCTGCATAAGGACTTTTTGAAACATGTCTCTATTCCAGCAAGCAAATTTGACAAAGCTGGGAGTGCAAAGGAGCCCTACCAGACAGTTCAACAAGGACGTGGCTTTTGTTGCCATAAGAGGTGGGTTCACATACTTCTTCTGAACCCGAGAGACAGATGGCAGATGTGCTGTTCTTCAATGAGCATGCCAGGGCCCTCAGTCATGTCATAACAAAACACGTGCAATTAGGGTTTTACAGAAAGTGCTCGGACAGAAGATGAAAAGGCACATTTATAAGGTGGTTTTCCAAGGGCTGGATGAAGTTTAGAAACCTGAGTTGTTTTTGTAGAATCAGTTTGCTTGGCCTAGACAACCACTTTGTTGGAAGAAGAGCAAGCATTCCATCCTTTATAATTTACTCTCATTCCTTTTCCAAACTGGACACCAAAATTTTCAAAGGCCAACTTTGCAATTCTTCCAGGGCTTTAAGATCCATTTCAAGTGAAAGTCAGGGCTGTGGCACAGTTTCCAGATATGGGCAAAGAAGTCCTCCTGCCTCTGTGGCCTCCTCTGGCTGCTCACACCAAAGGGCAGGGCCTAGTTCCCCTCCCATTTAATAGGAGCTGGCCTTGTGACTGGCTTTGACCTACCAGAAAGAGGCAGAAGCAACATTCTGGCAGCTGACAGCTTCCACTTCCCCCTCTTGAAGCCGAACTGCCATGCTGCCCACACTAGAACACTGAATGACTCGAGGCCACATGGAGAGCTCTGGGGGAAGAGAGGCCACCCTGGTCATTCTGGTCTCAACCCAGCTCCCGGCTGAGTGCAGCCACAATGAGTGGCCCCAGCCTTCAGCACATGGAGCAGAAGAACTACTCAATCTACAGAATCAAAATAAATATTAAGTAGTTATTGTTTTAAGCCACTAAGTCTTAAGGTGGTTTGTAATGCAGTGACAGGTAACTGAGACACCAGCTACTGAACCACTGTCCCATGAAATCCCACAACCCTTACTATCTGGCTAATGTCTCAAGGTGAGTTCTATGGAACTCCAAAGATGTCACACTGTACCCCTTTGCTTCTTTCCATCTCCTCTGCTTTCACCCCACTCCAACTCCCACTCGGCTACCGCTCAGACCACTACCCCTGCCTCCCATTGGTCTCCCTGCTGCCATTCTTACCCCACAGCATACATTATCCACTCAGAAGCCAGTCTTTAAAAAAAAAAAAGGGAAATGATAAATTCACTTCCTTTGATCAAAACTCATGTGTGGCTTCCCACTGTACATTCAAAATACAATCCAGCTCCTGACCTTGGACCTGTAGGGTCCTGAGGCCTGATCTGGCCCTTGCTAATCTCCCTCACCTACCTCCCACCACCATGTTCCTGCAACACACACCAAATGTACTCCTGCCTTAGGGCCTGCACCTGGGCCAGTCTGCCCTGAATCTTTTTCCACCCGGCTCCTTTTTGTGAATCAGGACTAAGCTCCTCTGGCACCTTCTCAGAAAGACTGTCCTTAAAGCCACCCAGCAGGAAGCAGTGCCACTGCCCTCTATTCCCCTCTGCCACAGCTTCACATTACAGGTCACCTTGTTGGTTCAGTTAGTTATTGTCATTTCCCTGCTCAAGGCTGTGAGCTCCATAAAGGAAGGGACCTTCCTAGTCTTAATTTACTGCGGTATTCCCAGCTAGACTAGTGATGCTTGGCACATATTAAGTGCTCAATTTGCATTTATTGAATAAGTAGATGGTGAAAAAAAAAAGTGTCTCAAAGTCAAGTAAGTTTAGAAAACATTAAATGAGTTTCTTCAAACATCTAGTTCTAAACAAAATGGAGAACTGGGTGGGCTGCTGGCTCCTCCCCCCAGCCCAACCTGAGACACGCCAAATGTGAGGGAGGGTGGAACAACACACAGGCCATGAGAATCCTGGGGAGGCCCCAAGTGGTGGGTACCAGTGAAGCGGCACAGGTGGGAATGGGGGGCTTCCTGGTTATGCCACTTCCTCTCCCACTCTGCTCTGGGTGGATTACTGCCAAGCAACTAGGCCAGCCAGGCATGAGCTAGAGGGGTCAAGTCAGAGGAGCACTGGGGGTGGAGAAAAGACAGCATTCTGAACAGCCAGAGAGCATTCCATAACCCCAGGCAATAACAGCAGAGGGAGACAAGCAGCAGCACCTGGGTCAGAGGTCCCAGAGGTTCCCTGGGAGATGAGGTTGCCCAACTGTGGAAAAAGGTGAAGATGGGAAGTAGTTGAGCCCAGAGGTTCCCATCTTATTAAACTTTACTAAACAAGCTAGGAACCAAGCTCTGCCTCTCCCACGAGGTGTATACTACCAGCAAAGGTAGCTGGTAAGACTAAGGGGAAGAGCTCACAGATTTAAAAAAAAGGAATGTAAATAAGAAGTGCAAGAAATAAATGAATAACAAACTAAATATACTGGAAAAAGCAGAATTAATTCACCACACAGACAAGAATTTTTAAAAAGCACAGTAAGTACAAGGGTGAGAAAAATTTGGAAATAGACAGTGGTGGTGGTGGCACAACATGATGGGCATAATTACTGTCAATGAATTGCACATGTAAAAAACACTGAAATGGCAAATGTTTTGTGATACATATTTTTACCATACTAAAAAAAGGCATAATATGTAGTTATCAGAGAAATGCACATCAAAACCACACTGAGATACCACTTCACACCTACTACAATGAATATCAAAATAAAAAAGACAGATTAATAGCAAGAGTTGGTAAGGATGTGTGGAGCAACCACAATCTTCATAAACTACTGGTGGGAATGTAGAATGGTTCAGCCACTTTGGAAAACAGTCTGGCAGTTCCTCAAAAAGTTAAATACAAAGTTGCCATAACCCGTTGCTGTCAAGTCAACTGAGACTCACAGTGACCCTACAGGACACAGTAGAACTGCTCCATAGGGTTTCCAAGGCTGTAAATCTTTATGGAAGCAGACTGCCACATCTTTCTCCTGCTGAGCGGCTGGTGGGTTCAAACGGCCCATCTTTTGGTTAGCAGCCAAGCGCTTAACCACTGCACCACTAGAGCTCCTTAGAGTTACCATATGACCCAGCAATTCTATTCCTAGGAATATACCCTAGAGAAATGAAAATGTAACATTCACAGAAAAACTTATACATGTATGTTCACTGCAGCGTTATTCATAATAGCAAAAAGACGGAAACAAGCCAAGTGTCCATCAACAGATGAATGGATAAACAAAACATGGTATATCCATACAATGGAATATTATTCAGCCATAAAAAGGAAGTTCTGATGCATGCTATAATACAGATGAGCCTTGAAAATATGCTAAGTGAAAGAAAGCAGTCACAAAAGATGACATTACCATAATAGTGGCTGTACCATTTAGTTTATAAAATACATTTATATAAAGTGTCCAGAACAGGCAAATCTAGAGAGACAGCTAGCAGATTGTGAGGAAGATAAGGGACTGGGCAGTGACAGCTAAAAGATTCAGGTTTTCTGGAATGACATAAATGTTGTAAAAGTGATTGTGGTGATGGTTACCCAATCTGTGAATATACTTGTTCTTGTTAGTTGCTGACAAGTCAATTCAGATTCATGGCAACCTTACGATTACACATTTTAAATGCGTGAATTGTATGGTATGTGAATTATATCTCAATAAAGATGTTACCAAAAAAAGCATAATAAAGAGACTTCAAGGTAATGAAGGATACTGGAAACAGAAATAAGTAGTTATGAAGAAGACTCCATTAGAGATACCGGATATTAAAAACATGATCACTGAAATAAAGCACTCAATGAATGACATTAGGGACAGGTCAAGGATCTCTTCAAAAAGGCAAAGAAAAGAAGTAATGGTGTCAACATCTATATATTAGGAGTCCAGAAGGAGAGAAAAAAAAATAGAAGGGGATATATTTAAAGAAGCAATGATGAGGCCTGGTATAGGTTCAATAATAGACACATAGACCAGTGGATTAGAATTGAGAACCCAGAAATAAATCCACCCATCTATGGACAACTGATTTTCGACAAGCGGTCAAAGTTCATTCAATGCAGAAGAAACAGTCTCTTTAACAAATGGTGTTGGCAAAACTGGATATCCACTTGTAGAAAAATGACATAGGACCCAAACCTCACACCATACACAAAAACCAACTCAAAATTAATTAAAGACCTAAATGTTAAACCTAAAACTATAAAGTTCCTGGGAGAAAACTATGGGACCTAATCTTTTTAAAACTAGGCTAACAAACAACTACAAATGCACGAATAGCAGAAGACAAATCAGATATTTGAGACCTCAAACAAGTAAAATACTTGTGTTCATCAAAAGATTTTATCAACAGAGTAAAAAGACAACCTACAGATTGGGAAAAAAATCTTCAGAAACATATCCAATAAGGGTCTAACCTCTAAAATACACAGAAAACTTCGACAACTCAACAAAAGAAACACAAACAGCCCAATTAAAAAATGGGCAAAGAACATGAATAAACGGTTCACTACAGAGTTCATTCAAATGGTCAACAAAGACATGAAAAGATGCTCACGATCATTAGTCATTAGAGACGCAAATTAAATCTACAACAAGATACCATCTCACCCTTGCTAAAATGGCATTAATTAAAAAAACAGAAAATAAATGCTGGCGAGGATGTGGGGAGATCAGAACCCCCTTATCCACTGCTGGTAGGACTGCAGAATGGTACAACCACTATGGAAAACAGTATGGTGCTTCCTCAAAAAACGAGAAATAGAAATACCTTATGATCCAGCAATCTCACTCCTAGGTATGTACCCTAGAGATCTAATAAAATAGACACAGACAGACATATGCACATCTATGTTCACTGCAGCATTATTCCTAATAGCTAAAAAAAAAAAAAAAAAAAAAGGAAACAGCCTAAGTGCCCTTACCTTCAACAGACGAATGGATAAGCAAAATGTGGTACATACATACAATGGAATACCACGCAACCATAAAGAATAACGATGAATCCATGAAATGTATTATAACATGGATGGATCTGGAAGACCTAATGCTAAGTGAAATAAGCCAATCATATAAGGACAAATATTGTATGATCCCACTTTTATAGGAAGACAAGAATAGACATATATACAGAGACCAATGTTCACTGGCAGGTACCAGGAATTGCGGGGTGGGAAAGGGAATCACTCCCTAGATCACAGATACTTGCTATTTTTGGTGATGGGGAAAGTAGCATTGAATGTGGGTATAATGAGCACAGCCTGACCAAAGTAAACAATGTCACTAAGAAGTGCACAAGAGTAAAGGATGTTTGTGCTAAAGCATATGACATACCATATTTTTACACAAATAATATGCACCTTCTATGTTTGTTTGCCAGCCACGCCCATTTCCCCGTGAGGTATTTTTGTAACTGCGCTACGCTAATTTTTTAACAGCACATGTAAAAGAGAATTGGCACAGGACTGCTTATGAAAACATCTTGCAGGAGGAGGGAATGGCTGGCAAACAAATGTAGAAGGTGCGCGCTATTTGCATTAAAATACAGTATATAATTAGGCAACACCACCAACAACCAAAAAACAACTGTATGGCACATATGTAAGTGTACAGACATGCGTGTACAGGTAGGTACAGGTATGTACATATGTGCGCAGACAGAATTATCTATATGTACATGTATGTACAGATACATGTGTGCATGCATATATATTCACAGAGGACACTGTTACGGATACTTCTCAGATATAAGCAAACATCTTGCATTATTGATTTTCTAGGTTTGAAGGCTTAGGACCTCAGTCTCATGGGACAACTCAGTCGACTGGCATAAAATAGTTCACAAAGTTCATGCTCTGTATCCTAGCGAAGTGAGTAGTGCCTGGGATCTTAAAAGCTTTCCAGCAGCCATCTAAGATACAACTATTGGTCTCTATTCATCAGGAGCAAAAGAGAAAGAAGGAAACCAAAGTCTCGGAGAAGAAACTAGTCCACAGGGCTAAGAGCTTGTGTGAGTCACAGCCTCATCTACCCTGGAAACAGAAGAACTAGATGGGATCCTGACTGTTCTGATCAAGGCCATTAATAGATGGACCCTAAGAGAATAGGAGAAAAACACAGAACTCAAATTCTTAAAAAGCCCAGACTTACTAGACAAGTTGAGACCAGAGGACTCCTTGAGACTACCCCCCTGAGATACTCTTTAAACCTTGAACCAGAACTATCCCAAGGTCACCTTTTAGCAAAATAACAGACTGGCACACAAAATAAAGGATACTACCCGTGAGTACGGTGCTCCGTTAAAAAAACATCTGTATGAAACCAAAGGTCAACATTTACTCTAAAGCAAAGATGAGAAGATAAGGGGGCAGGGAAACTCGAGCACTGGAAACGAAATAATCAGAATGCAATTAAATAGGATGTGAAAAATATAACTAATGTTACTGAACAATTTGTACAGAAATTGTCAAATGGGAACCTAGTTTGCTGTGTAAACTTCCATCAAAAACACAATACAATATTATTTAAAAAAAGACACGATGATGAGGAATTTCCCAGACTAAAGAAGCAGATAAGACACCTCTGAATGAAAGAGTTCGGAGCTGTCAAACAAGATAAATGAGAATAAAAAATACCACTTAAATGTACTAATATTAATTAAAGATCAAAAGCAGAGAGGAAATTGTGACGTTCCCAGGAGATGGGACAATTAAAAAGAAGGCCATCTACAAAGAAATAATAAGACTGACACTGGGCTCTCAGGAGCGACACTAAATGCAAGACAATAATGGAGTAATAATTTCAAAATGTTGAAGGAAAAACCAAATTACAATTTTATATCCAGCTATGCTATTGTTTAAATCCAAGAGTGAGACGAAGATATTCTTAGGCATATCAGTTTTCAAATTTAACAACAACAACAAAAAAACCCCACCATATTTTAAGGAACTGTTAAGAGAATGTTCTTCAGCAAGAAATTAATCCAGGAAGAAACACTGGGAAGTAAGATTGAATACACAATTTAGTGAGGTTTTACTGTTACCTAAGTAAGCAACACAAAAGAAAAAAGGATGAGAGCATACCAAGGTATTTTTTGTTTCAGAGGAAGACTACGTGATAATATTAAGAAACTGACAGAGAAAAATAAATATATGTTGAAAATTAGGACTTATAAAAAGAATAAATGTATAACTTTCTTTATAGAAAGAATCAACATTATATGGACTATTTCCTCTGACCACAATATACTTCCATCAGAAATTCAATTTCTACGAGAGCTTTAAAATTTCCATGTTTGGAAACTAAAAAAAAAAAAAAAAACACTAAATAACTCTTGGGTTAAAGATGAAATAATGAGGAAAAATTACAAAACCCTAAGTACTGATTGATAATAAAATCTCATCATTTCAAGAGTCATAAGTCGTTGCTAAAGCAGCAGGGAAATTTATAACTATGAGTACATTTATCAAAAAACAAGAAACACTATGAACAGTAAATGCATTTACAGCTGCTCTCCTCTTTAACCATATTAAAATGATACTAAAATTCCAGGTTAAGATGGGGAATTAAACAAGGATCCAATTTTATCCTCTCCCCAAAACTACAAAAAAGACTTAATTTAAAAAAAAAAAAAAAAAAGGCAAGCATGTAAGAAATATAAAAACAGAAGATCAGAAGAAACAACAGCAACCGCAAGGCAGATTGACAAATGGTAACTGATTAAAGCCAAAATCCCAAGCTGGCATTGGGTAAGGTGAGAACCAAACCAATTTATACTTAGAATCCTCCTCCTAAAGCCCAGGTGGCAGCACCAGATTCCTCCAGAGCTGGGACTAAGTAGGTGGTAAAATGAGCACCAGGTAAAAGTTGGTGTGAAAAATAGTTAAGATCTCTCAACGCCATGCTGCTGGGTGACTGCCCTCCTCCAGCGGAAGTCTGCACACTGGATCACTAAGGGTGTAACAGAGAGTCTCTGGATGGGGCAGCTCAGAGAAATCCAAGGCACGGGTGTGCCTTACACACTGCGTGCTAAGATCACTCTGCCCCCACTTGGGTTTGGGAACTGTAAGATTCTTCTCTGGGGACTCTTTCTAGCCCAAGAGGAAAGACCTTAAGGAAGTGACACTGGGGGTCCTCAACAGAGGACATACCTAGATAATGTGGCTGTGTACACTCCACCTCATTTTCCCTCAGCCTCTGAAAGCACTGCTCCATTGTCCACCTGCTTCCAGTGTTACTGTTGAGTTGGTTCTCAGCTTTATACAATGTGGCCTGGGATTCTGGCTTTAAGTCAAAGGTTTTTTCAGATACGTAAGGTCTCAAAGTTTACATCGCATGCACCTTTCTTTAGGAAGTCACTAAGGATGTGTTCCATTAAAATAAGGAAGTAAACCTACAAGAAGGTGAAGATGGGGCACAGGAAACAGGAGATCCAGTGCAGATGGGGGGGAGGTCTGAGGATCACTGCTGAGAAGCACATTCAAAGGGCAGACAGTGCAGAGTAGACATGAGTGACTCAAGGGGCAGACAAAGTAAGGCTGTCATCACTAAGTCTCTGCTACCATTGTTCATCTTTTAAACCTAAAGGGTCTTGGCCCAGATCTCATCTGTGCTCAGCCTGTCTTAGCCATGCACTGATGAGACTCCTGCACTCCCTCCATGCTGTCCCCCCAGGTGAGCTGAGGACACTCACCCCACACATAACTGCTATGACTTTTCCTGCAAGCTACAGGTAGGCCAGGAAACCCTGGTGGAGTAGTGGTTAAGTGCTACAGCTGTTGACCCAAAGGTCAGCAGTTTGAATCCACCAGGCACTCCTTGGAAACTCTATAGGGCAGTTCTACCCTGTCCTATAGGGTTGCTATGAGTTGGAATTGCCTCGACGACAACAGATTTGGGTTTGTTTTTTTTTTTAGAGGTAGGCCATGTCAGCCCATAGGCAGGACACACACAGGATCCCACTCCTTCTGCCCATATTTCTGCCCTATCCCCTAGCACAGCTCTGCCTGATACTCAGACTGGTGAGCCTCATGTTCCCAGGACTTCCTGATGACTTGACCAGCAACTCCCCACGAGGGGCTCATGGAAGACAAAGCCAGACAATAACCCAGAAAGACTGTTCAGCTCATCCTCTCCTGGAAGCCTTCATCTAACAGGCAATGCTGCCCTTTCCTTACACAGGTAGACGTGTGCTTGCTACTCAGTTTTTAAACTAAAAAGGTACGATTTAGAGAGAGACACAGGAAAACAAACCAGGAATGACCAACACTGAAGGGAGAGAAGCTCCCTCTGAAGGAGTGGGGAGTGCACACAAGGACTTTCAAGGTGTTTGTAACACTCTGTTTCTTAACGCAGGAGATAGATAAATGGGCCTTTACTTTACTAATCTCTAAACTATACCCATATATTCTCGCATTCTTCTATATGTATGACACATTTCACAATTTAAAAAGTATAGGAATTAAAAAGACAAACCCACAGGAACAAACACTGGTGAACAGACGACAATAACAAAAGCATACGGACAAGGGGCAAATGACAACAGACCAAGGGAAGCCGAAATCCAAGCCAGCAGTGAAGAAAGGCCAGGAACAAGGGCATTTAAACAAGAAAGCCTCTCAGAGCACAGCAATCAGAGGCATCAGGCACCACTGCAGTTGAGATGGGGCCATAGGACTACGGATTGTAAGTCTTTTTATTTAAGAGGTTAAAGGCTCCAATTATACCCTTACTGCTCACATCCAGAAAGTGACCTTTCCCTCTGGAGAAGGTCAAGAGAGACTCTGGAAATAGCAGTACCAGACACAGCCAAGAGCGGGAGTACTGTCCCAAAAACAGGGAGATTCAGTGAAAGTTTACACACTGAATGGTAGGCTCCTGGCCCCTCCTTCCTCACTTGGTTCCTAGAATGCAGCAGGGCAAGTTAACACTTCCCAGGGAAGGATGAGAAACAGGAGAAAAAAAAAAAAAAATTAAAAGGATCCATCTAGAACAGGGGATGGCAAATTACAGCCCAAAGAACGTATCTAGCCTGCTGCCTCTTTTAGAAAATAAAGTTTTATTGCAACATCCATTCATTACATATTGTCTATAGCTGCTTTACAGCTACAAAAGTAGAGTTGGGTAATTGTGACAGAGACTGTGTGGCTTGCAAAGTTGAAAATAATTACTATCTGGCTCTTCACTGAAAGTTTTCCAACCCCTTGTCTAGAGAGTCCAACATCCACATAATAGGAGCGTTCTAAGTGCTCAGCTACTAACCAAAAGGTTGGCAGTTCAAATGTAGCCAGAGGTGCCTCAGAGGAAAGGCCTGGCGACTGATGTCCGAAAGATCATAGCCATTGAACACTCTATGGAGCACAGTTCTACTCTGAAACATGAGGTCACCATCAGTTGGAATCAACTTGATGGCAACTGGTTTGGTTTTCTGGTCTAAAAAGAGAGGACAGAAAATAGAAGACAGGAAATCAAGAAGACTTCCCAGAACTCAAGAAGGAAAGCTTCTAAATTGAAAGGGCCCATATACCAAATGCCTAGCAAAATGAAAGAAAAAAAGCGTCACACATGGTACATCATTGAATTATATCAGAACGTTGGCAAAAGATTCAACTAGCTTCTACAGAAGATGAAAACAGAAAAACGTGTGAAGAATCCAAATAGGCAATTCAGCAACGGAGAAACAACTAGGAAACAAGAAAAATGAAATGGTTAACCTCACCTCTAATGAGAGAAATGTAAATTTAAAAAAAGATTTCACTTTATACCTATCAGATTAGCAAAACTTAAAGGTCAGTTAACAAGAGCTAGCAAAAATGTGCAGAAATAAGACCTCTCATTCCTGCTGTATATTCTGACAGTTCTTAGTGGATTTAACTGATCCAAGGAGCAGCTGAGTTTCACTAAACCCTTTGAGCAATGCTAACATACACTGATCATTTGGCGGCTATTTCTACATGTTGTCTCCTAACTACACAGATGTTTACACATGTTCAGATCCTCCTCAGCAGTATCTACTACAATGTACATTCTCAACAAATCTGTTGATCAAGTTAAGGCATAAACCATGTACAGCTGCCCTCAAGGACTGTCCTGAATGCCCTCGGTTATGTCTTGAATGCCCAAGGGACGAAAAAAACCCAGATGCATTAAGGCGTGTTCATAACGACCAATTAAATAATAATAATTTTTAAAAATCCCAGTAATGTTTTATAGTTTTCCCTCTTGCTCTTTTCTTCTCTCTCCCAAAATCACTCAGGATTTTAAGTCACAGCATCACCACTATCCATTCCCCAGTGCTGCCTACCCCACCTCCACCCCTGCCCCCCGAGTTCTGAGCATGTGCTAGCATTTACCTGGTATCGGTCAAGGATTCTGAAGTCTTGGCAGGTTGTTCTGTATGTGGCATGGCCAGCTGGAAGCCTACAAATGCCTCCTTCTTTGGCTCCATAAATCCCGTCAACTAACAGAAGAGCAGCATTAACAACTTGATCCAAATCAAAAAGTGGTAATCCCCTATCCCTTTTTGCTTGTCTGACAATCAACTTCCTCTTCAGTCTCCGAGCTTCTGGTGTCATAGCAACAGCACTGGGACAAGCTTCCAGCCTCTTCAGAAGCAGCTTTTCCTCATAGATGCTCACAGGCGTATACTTGGGACCTTTAGGTCTCGTGTCCTTCTCCAGTTGAGGCTTCCTCTTTTCTCGAATCCTTGTTTGCAAAGACGTGTTGGAATCCGTATCTTCGCTGTCAATGTCCATCCTGTCGGGTTTTTCCTCCTCACTCTCTACCTCCTGCTTTATCTGTTGAGGTGCTCTGACCTTCTTTCTGCCCCCGACCACTGTCCCAGAAGCTGCCGACCCAGCAGGGGGTGGAACGTACTCCATTCCTGGGTCTATGACTCCATCACCTTCCATCTCATCATCATCTGCACAGAGCACAACACAGTGTGATCAAGACATTGGAAAGAAGAAATGCAGAGCCCACAGACCCACAGGGAGAAACTCACAAATTTACATATGGCCCGTGTATAAAATATGTACCTCAAGAGAGGTAAATCTTACCATGAAACAAGGCTTGTGGGGGCATCACATCTGGAATGAGATCTGCTTCTGAAAGCAAGCTAGGAGTGGCTGAATGAGATGCGGGTGTTCCAGGGGCAGAGAAATCCAGAGAAGGAGAAGGAGACGGGCTTGTCAGGGGGGTGCGATCAGAGGAGCTCAAGGACGAAAAGTCAATCACTTCTCCTTTTTCAAGAATCACATCCTGCCTGCGGCCTCGGCTGATGAACTTGACAGGGGTAGAAGAAGTGCTTCTGTCAAGGAAGCCCGCTGCCTCTTTCTGAGCTCTTCTAATGTCTTTTGCTTCCTGAGTACGACACCTTTTCTCTTTTAATTCCATGGCAGATTCCACAGTATTCCGACTCACCCGTTTCCTAAGTCCCTCGACAGTAATGATGGGATCTAAAGTTGGTTTCGAGGCTAGTAGAAAAGAATAAATATTTAAATTCTTAAATAACTATTCAACTTCTCTTTTGCTAATTTATTACTATGAACCTAGAACTCTATGTTCTACTTAGAGAAAATGGTCAATGAATGCCCTAAACCAAAAGACTTAAACAACTCTTAACAAGAAAAAGGAAGTTATCATTACAATTTAAACAATTAAATACTACTTTTCACCTACTGGAAGAGCAAATGCTAGGAATTTGATAACGCTCAGCAAGAGGCATTTTCATGCATCGTTAAAACCAAAAAAACCAAACCCGTTGCTGCCGAGTCGATACAGACTCATAGCATGCCTACAGAACTGCCCCGTAGATAGGGTTTACAAACAATGGCTAGTGGAATTGAACTGCCAACCTTTTGATTAGTAGCCGAGCTCTTAACCACTGCACCACCAGGGCTCACTGTTGGTTTTAGGTGCTGTTGAGTCGGTTCTGACTCATAGCAACCCTATGTACTACAGAATGAAACACTGTCCAGTCCTGTACCATCCTCACAATCATTGGTATGCTTGAGCCCATTGCTGCAGCCACTGGGTCAATCCATCCTGTTGAGGGTCTTCCTCTTTTATGCTGACCCTCTACTTTACCAAGGATGATGTCTTCTCCAGGGACTGATCCCTCCAGATCACATGTCCAAAGGATGTAAGACGTAGTCTTGCCATTCTTGCTTCTAAGGAGCATCCTGGTTGTACTTCTTCCAAGACAGATTTGTTCATTCTTTTGGCAGTCCATGGTATATTCAATATTCTTCACCAATACCACAATGCAAAGCCATCAGTTATTCTTCAGTCTTCCTCATTCATTGTCCAGCTTTTGAATGCATATGATGCAACTGAAAATGCTCAGGCACACCTCAGTCTTCAAGGTGACATCTTTGCTTTTCAACACTTTAAAGAGGTTTTGCAGCAGATTTGCCCAACGCAATGTGTCTTTTGATTTCTTGACTGCTGCTTCCATGGGTGTTGATTGTGGATCCAAGTAAAATGAAATCCTTGACAACTTCAATCTTTTCTCCATTTATCATGATGTTGCTTATTGGTCCAGTTGTGAGGATTTTTGTTTTCTTTAGTTGAGGTGTAATCCATACTGAAGGCTGTGGTCTTTGATCTTCATCAGTTAAGTGCTTCAAGTCCTCCTCACTTTCAGCAAGCAAGGTTGTCATCTGCATAACACAGGTTGTTAATGAGTCTTCCTCCAACCCTGATGCCCTGTTCTTCATACAGTCCAGCTTCTCAGATTATTTGCTCAGCATACAGATTAAACAGGTATGGTGAAAGGATATAACCCTGACACACACCTTTCCTGACTTTAAACCATGCAGTATCCCCTTGTTCTATTCGAACAACTTCCTCTTGATCTATGTACAGGTTCCTCAAGAGCACAATTAAGTGTTCTGGAATTCCCATTCTTTGGAATGTTATCCATAATTTGTTATGATCCACAAAGTCGAATGCCTTTGCGTAGTCAATAAAACACAGGTAAACATCTTTCTGGTATTCTCTGCTTTCAGCCAGGATCCATCTTACATCAGCAATTATGTCCCTAGTTCCATGACCTCTTCTGAATCCAGCTTGAATTGCTGGCAGTTCTCCGTCGATGTACTGCTGTAACTGCTTTTGAATGATCTTCAGCAAAATTTTACCTGCATGTGGTATTAATGATATTGTTCAATAATATTTGCATTTGGTTGGATCACCTTTCTTGGGAATAGGCATAAATATGGATCTCTTCCAGTCGATTGGCCAGGTAACTATCTTCCAAATTTCTTGGCATAGACGAGTGAGCACTTCCAGGGCAGCAACCATTAGTTGAAACATCTCAGTTAGTATTCCATCAATTCCTGGAGGCTTGTTTTTTGCCAAAGCCTTCAGTGCAGCTTGAACTTTTCTTCCTTCAGTACCATCGGTTTCTGGTCATATGCTACCTCTTGAAATGGTTGAACATCGACCAATGCTTTTTGGTATAATGACTCTGTGTATTCCTTCCATCTTCTTTTAATGCTTCCTGCATTGGTTAATACTGTCCCCATAGAATCCTTCACTACTGCAACTCGAGGCTTGAATTTTTTCTCCAGTTCTTTCAGCTTGAGAAATGCCGACCGTGTTCTTCCCTTCTGGTTTTCTATCTCCAGCTCTTTGCACATGTCATTATAATACTTTGTCTTCTCAAGCCGCCCTTTGAAATCTTCTGTTCAGTTCTTTTACGTCATCGTTTCTTCCTTTTGCTTTAGCTACTTGACATTCAAAAGCAAGTTTCAGTCTCTTCTGACATCCATTTTGGTATTTTCTTTCTTTCCTGTCTTTTTAATGACCTGTTGCTTTCTTCATGTATGATGTCCTTCCACAACTTGTCTGGTCTTCGGTCATTAGCGTTCAACACGTCAAATCTATTCTTGAGATGGTCTCTAAATTCAGGTGGGATATACTTAAGGTCGTATTTTGGCTCTCATGGACTTGTTCTAATTTTCTTCTGTTTCAACTTGAACTTGCGTATGAGCAACTGATGGTCTGTTCCACAGTCGGCCCCTGGCCTTGTTCTGGCTGATGACATTGAGCTTCTCCATCGTTTCTTTCCACAGATGTAGTCGGTTTGATTTCTGTGTATTCCATCTGGGGAGGCCCACGTGTATAGTTGCCGTCTATGTTGGTCAAAAAAGGTATTTGCAGCGAAGAAGTCACCGGTCTTGCAAAATTCAATCATGCGATCTCTGGCATCATTTCTATCACTAAGGCCGTATTTTCCAACTACTGATCCTTCTTTGTTTCCAACTTTCGCATTCCAGTCACCAGTAATTATCAATGCAGCCTGATTGCACGTTCAATCAATTTCAGACCACAGAAGTTGGTAAAAATCTTCAGTTTCTTCATCTTTGGCCTTAGTGGTTGGTGCATAAATTTGAATAACCATCGTATTAACTGGTATTCCTTGTACGTGTATGGATATCATCCTATCACTGATAGCGTTGTACTTCAGGATAGATCTTGAAATGTTCTTTTTGACAATAAATGCAATGCCATTCCTCCTCAAGTTGTCATTCCCGGCATAGTAGACCATATGACCGTCTGATTCAAAATGGCCAATCCCAGTCCATTTCAGCTCACTAATGCCTACGATATCAATGTTTATGCATTCCGTTTCATTTTTGATGATTTCCAATTTTCCTAGATTCATACTTCGTACATTCCATGTTCCAATTATTAACAGATGTTTGCAGCTGTTTCTTTTCATTTTGAGTCGTGCCACATCAGGAAACAAAGGTCTCGAAAGCTTGACTCCATCCACGTCATTAAGGTCGACTCTATTTTGAGGAGACAGCTCTTCCCCAGTCATCTTTTGAGTGCCTTCCAACCTGGGGGGCTCATCTTCGGGCAATATATCTGACAATGTTCCACTGCTATTCGTAAGGTTTTCACTGGCTAATTCTTTTCAGAAGTAGACTGCTGGGTCCTTCTTTCTAGTCTGTCTTAGTCTGAAAGCTCAGCTGAAACCTGTCTGCCATGGGTGACCCTGCTGGTATCTGAATACCAGTGGCATAGCTTCCAGCATCACAGCAACATGCAAGCCCCCACAGTACAACAAACTGACAGACATGTGGGTGCCAGGGCTCATTAGTAGGGCATAAATCTTATTACAATTTTTGGGAGGGCAGTCTGGTAATACAGATTAAAATTTTGAATGAATAGGCCCTTTGATACAGCAATTCTGTTTCTAGGAATTTATTACAAACATATTTGTACATGCACACAAATTTGTACAACTGTAGCACTGTTTAAAATAAAAACAACAAAAAAAGATAGAAATAACCAAAATGTCCATCAATAGGGGGATGGTCTAATAAATTATTATATAGCCATACAATAAAATAAAATAAGGCAGATCCACATGCGCTGTTCTGGAAAGATGTCCAAGGTATACTAGTAAGCAGGGGAAAATAAGAGTTTTACAACGTAATCCATTTATATCTTTGAAAAGAAAATAAGAAAATGTACATGCTAAACACGCAGAGGTAACTTCTAAAAAGCCATTACAAGAGATAGTGATGGTTATTCTGGGGAGGGAAACCGCAAGCGGGGCGGGGGGATGAGGAACTTTGACTTTATACACTTTAGTATGATTTTTTTTCCAATTATATTTTTAAAAAAATCTAAAAGTTTGTTAAAAACTTTTTAGAAAAAACAATCAAATCAATAGTAAGGACCTATCATAAATTTCTTTAAAGGGTGAAAATGGCATTATGCTTAGATTACAAAAAAAGAAAGAGTCCTATCGCACAGAACACATACTGGAATATTTAAGGATGAAATGTTGAGGGCTGGGGTTTCTATCTAAATAATCCGGGGGTGGGGTGGGTGGAGGGCTAGGAGAAACCCAGGGGTCTAGGTAAAACGCCACCACCAGGAGATCATCATGGAAGTGGGTGAGAAATACCTGGGAATTGACTATATTATTCTGTCCACTTTTTTTATGTTTAACATTCTCCATAATAAAAAGTTTAAAAACAAAATCAGACTGATAATAGAGAACTTTTCAGATATCAAAGAATATTTATAAAACTGATAACTTTATTAAAACTGCAAAACCCACTGCCGTCAAGTTGATTCCAACTCATAGCGATCCTAAAGGTCAGGGTAGAACTGCCCCATAGGGTTTCCAAGGTTGTAAATCTTTACGGAAGCAGACTGCTCATCTTTCTCCCGCGGAGTGGCTGTTAGGTTCGAACTGCTGACCTTTTGACAAGCAGCTGAGTCCTTTAACCACTGCACCACCAGTGTTCCGGTAACTTCATTAGGAAATGATAATTTTTTAAAAAATATAATGTTTATTGACAGCATACAAAAAATGTGCCATAGTAAAACTGTCAAGCAGAGTAAGAGTGGCTACAGAGATACCAGTGAGCTATGCCTGGGAAAAGCAGGACTGTCTCTTAAGCTCTTATGGGCTTGGCTTCGGTCTAGCTAGCACCTCTTCTAATAGTACCTTTTACTTTCAGAGTAGAGGCAGACAGCTTCTCTCCTTCAGGTTTCATTGTGGGGGGCTTGTTGTGAACAAGTTTCCACCATCCTGGTTCTCCAAATTCCTGAGCGCCTGAACGGAAGTACATCGGACTTCCCACACTGAGGCAACCCGCTACTGTGCTCCACCAGGTTGAAGTCTTTTTCCTGACAAGAACAAGAATTTAAAAATTATTGGCTTCCCAATTCAATCATATAGAAAATATTCCCTCTTTATACCCTCTTGCTTGGTAAGACAAAGGGTCAGAAAAAAAGAGGAAGACCCTCAACAAGATGGACTGACACAGTGGCTACAATGGGCTCAAACATAGCAATTATGGTGAGGATGGCGCACGACTGGACACTGTTTCCTTCTATTGTACACACGTCACTATCAGCCAGAATCGACTCGACGGCCCCTAACAACAACAACAACAATACTCTCTCTGATTCCTACCCTGTGATACGCTATGGAATCTCTGATTTTTCAAGGAATTGAGCGTAAGAGTCCAGAGAGAGGCTCTGGAGTCTGACTGCCCAGCTTCAAGTCCTGGCTCTACCACAAGGACTTGCATCAGCTTCTTCATCTGCAAAACTAGGATAATAAAACTTACTCTGAGATGATTCAATCAAAGCACATAAACTCTTCTCCTCACAATCATCATGATTATGGAGTTCTACAGGCTAATTTCAATGAACTTGAGTTGTTCTGATAAATCTATTAAGCACAATTGTCAAGAAATAAAGAAGCGTAATTCCAAGACTGGGCATTTTGTGATGCGGGTCAATCACTAGCCCTGGGAAACAGTTCACTTTGCCTAAGGAGTCGGATGCACCTCTTGGTCTGGTCCCTTTTGCCTTTATGTACTGGGGTGGTAATAACATTACATGCTATGCTCCACAAAGCTGGACCTTAGGGGAATAACCAAGACTGGCCAAAAGGGAAGAAAAATAAAAGTAAAAAAACAAGCATTTCAAAATTAACTACACAAGACTCTATATAACAAAATGATACGTAAAATGTCAACTATTCACATTTATGTGCAAATTCTTAAAATGGCGACTGTTATATTTTCACCTTGAAAACATAAATCAATGACCATAAATCCTAAAAAACAGTCTTTCATAAGAAGGCAGTCTAGCAGTTGGAAATTACTGCTAGGGAGGCAAAAGAAAAAGTATTCTTAGAAACAAAGATGCACTAGAAAACAGAGGAACCAAAAAAAACTTTAATAGGCATAAGTACTATCTGAGGTGAGAATGATACCTTAGCTTCCAGCCCCAACCTTTTGACCCTAGTGCACCTCCCCCACATCCTTACCTCTTTAACCTTTCCAAGCCCCTCTCCTCTTGCCCAAAGTATATGACTAACGCAGAACCATTCACTTGCTTTCTCATCCCCACCCACCACCTGATCCACCCATCACCTGAAGATCATTCTACCCAGGAAAGGGCTTCTCTAATTTGGCCATCAGGGCTCTAGGAAACATCGAGAAAAAGAAGAGAAACAGCATGTCTCTAATACAGCTGAAATACATATCCTCAGATCTCCTACACCAGCAACATTAACAGTATGGTCCAGGGACCCCTGGGGACAGACTCCTTTGCAGGGGTCTGTGAGGTCAAAACTGTTTTCATAATAACACTAAGATGTGATTTGCCCTTTTCACTTTCACTCTCTCACAAGTGTGCAGTGGAGTTTTCCAGGGGCTATGTCACTTTGAGGACTAAGGTGTGCCTGACCCAAGCCACAGTATTTTCAATTGCCTCATATGCACATGAAAGCTCGACAATGAATAAGGAAGACCAAAGAAGAAATAAAGCCTTTGAATTATGGTGCTGGCAAAGAATACTGAATATACCATGAACTGCCAGAAGAACGAACAAATCCATCTTGGAAGAAGTACAACCAGAATGCTCCTTAGAAGAATGGTTTAACTTTGTCTCACGTACTTTGGACATGTTATCAGGAGGGACCAGTCCCTGGAGAAGAACCTCATGCTTGGTAAACTAGAAGTTCAGTGAAAAAGGAGATCTTTGTCTTAATCATCTAGTGCTGCTATAACAGAAATACCACAAGTGGACAGCTTTTAACAAAGAGAAGTTTATTCTCTCATAGTCCAGCAGACTACAAGTCCAAATTCAGGGCATCAGCTCCAGGAGAAGGTCCCCCCTCTGTCGGCTCTGGAGGAAGGTCCATGTCATCAATCTTCCCTTGGTCTGGGAGCTTCTCTGCACAAGAACCTCAGGTCCAAAGGATACGCTCTGCTCCCGGAACTGCTTTCTTGGTGATATGAGGTTCCCATGTGTCTCTGCTCGCTTCTCTGTTTTATATCTCAAGAGACTGGCTTAAGACACTATCTAATCTCGTAAACCTCATCAGTATAACTGCCACTAATCCATCTTATTAGATCATAGTGACAGAGTTTACAACACGTAAGGAAATCACATCAGATTACAGAATGGTACACAATCATACAATATTGGGAATCATGACCCAGCCAAGTCGACGGATATTTTTGGCCAACACAATTCAATCCATGACAATCCACAACAAGATGAACTAACAAAGTGGCTGCAACAATGGGCTCAAACACAGCAACGACTGTGAGGACGGCGCAGGACCAGGCAGTGTTTTGTTCTTTTGTATACAGGGTGTCTATGAGTCAGAAATGACTCAACGACACCTAACAACAACATGTGATGTTTGATATCCAACAGACTGAATGCTAAAGCATACATGAGAATCCAACTGTCTTCTATAAATCAGACATTAAGAGATTTGCGAAAATGGGGAACACTGACACTTTTCTTGCTAACTTTTTTGTTTTGGATGATATTTGTTTTTTAATAAAAAAATATTATGCTAACATGAAAAGAGTTTATTACTGTTATCCTGCAATGAATAACATTTAAAAAATTTTTGTTTTAATTTCTAAAATGGTAAATATCAGTAGCTATAACCAACATAAACAAAAGGTCTTTGGGGGTCCGCAATAATGTTTAGGAGTATAAAGGAGTCCTGAGACCAGAAGGTTTAAGAATCACCTTCTTCACATGTCTTTTAGGAAGAGGGGATGGAATGACCCAGGAAATAAATCTGTTTTGTTCATCAGATGAATGGGGGTAGGGTGGGTTGGAGCTACTAAGTAAGAAAAGAAAAAGAAGTAATACTTTTTGACTAGTCAAATTGACAAGGATTAAAAAGATTTTTTTTAAAAATAGGCAAAGGAAATGAACAGACACTTCACCAAAGAAGACATTCAAATGGCCAACAGACACATGAGGAAATGCTCACCATCACTAGCCATTA
>NW_004443978.1:10237021-10253638 GCF_000243295.1 Trichechus manatus latirostris
GTGAAGAGTGTGCCTCTTAGTCAAGTAGATACAAGAGACCAAAGGGGCAGCTTCTGTCCAGAGGTGAGATGGGAAGGCAGAGAGAGTTAGGAGCTGGTTGAATGGACATGAGGAATCAGGGGCGGAAAGGAGGAGTGTGCTGTCGCAGAATGCGGTGAGCAATTAGGGTCTCATAACAATGTATGTATAAAAATTTTGTATGGGAGACTAACTTGAAATGTAAACCATTTAATTACAACAATTAAAAAAAATGTGTCACTAAGGATGTGGGAAATGGGTGCTCATGCATTGCTAGCGGCAGGTTTTTTTTGGAGGTTCCTGTGATGATATGTATCGAAAATATGTATTCCTCTGACCCCGCAGATTTACTTCTAATCACAAAAATACAAAAGGAGGTCTACACAAGAATATTCACCTCAAGGCTAATTTAAATGAAGGGAAACTGGAAATAATCTAAGTGTTCATAAAATTAATGACCAGTTAAGCAAAATATGGCATAGGCATACAACGGAACACTATTTGTATGGAATGAAATACATCTGTTGCCAGAACATATACAAACACTATATTTATGAATGTCTCATATGGCTTTTTGAAGTTTAAAAAACTATGAATGTGTTCTATCACATTTCATCAAATCTAGGATCCAATGACTTTAAGATACACCATTATTTTATGAACAACTAAGAAAAAAAACTTACACCAATTGTAAGATGTATTCTGATTTCAGAGATGTCAAAATTTGAAAAACGGCATCTTAAAATCAATGAAATATGGTAATACAAAAAGTATTCATACTATTTTTCACTAATCAAAAATATGCCTTCTTCCCACAACCTAGATGCCCATCAACAGATGAGTGGATAGACAAAACTATAGTACATACACACAATGGAGTTTATGCAATGATAAAGAACAATGATGAGTCTGTGAAGCATCTCATAACATGGATCAAACTGGAAGACATTATGCTGAGTGAAATAAGTCAATCACAAAAGGACAAATATTGTATGAGACCTATTGTAAAAACTCATGAAAAAGTTTACACACAAAAAGAAACAATCTTTGTTAGTTATGAGGGATGGGAGGGGTGGGGGGGAAATACTAAACAGACAATATGTAAGTGGTAACTTTGGTGAAGGGTAAGACAGTACACAATACTGCGGAAGCCAGCACAACTTGTACAAGGAAAGGACATGGAAGCTCCATAGACACATCCAAACTCCCTGAGGGACTGAACTGCTGGGCAGAAAGCTGTGGGGACCATGGTCTCGGGGAACATCTAGCTCAACTGGCATAACACAGTTTATAAAGACAATGTTCTACATTCTACCTTGGTGAGTAGCATCTGCAGTCTTAAAAGCCTGTGAGCAGCCATCTAAGATACTCCACTGGTCTCATCCCTTCGGAAGCAAGGGAGAATGAAGAAAACAAGATCCGAGGAAAAGATTAGTCCAAAGGACTAATAGACCACAGCTACCAAGGCCTCCACCAGACTGAGTCCAGTACAGTTAGATGGTGCCCAGCTACCACCACTGACTGCTCTGACTGGGATCGTAAGAGAGGGTCCTGGACAGAGCTGAAGAAGGATGTAGAACAAAATTCTAACACACACAAAAAGACCAGATTTACTGGCCTGACAGAGACTGGAGAAACACCCAGAGTATGGCCCCCAGACACCCTTTTAGCTCAGTGGTGAAGTCACTCCTGAGGTTCACTGTTCAGCCAGGGATTGGACAGCCCCATAAAACAAAACAGGACTAATGAGGCACAGCAGTCCAGGGGCAAGGACTAGAAGGCAGGAGGGCACAGGAAAGCTGGTGATAGAGAACCCAAGGTTGAGAAGGGACAGTGTTGACATGTCATGGGGTTGTTAATCATTGTCATAGGGCAACATGTGTACTAACTGTTTAATGAGAAACTATTTGTTCTGTAAACCTTCATCTAAAGTACAAAAAAAAAAAAAGAGTTATCTATGTGAGATCAAATTGACAACAGCAACTCAAAAGGTTTTGATGGGAAGCCTAGGGGACACTGAGTTGAAGATAATGGTGATGGAATAATTTGGAAAAGGATAGTGAGAACCGCAGCACAACTGGAAGAATGTAATTGATGTCACTGAATTATACATATAGAAATTTTCGAAATGGTCATCTTTGGCTACGTATATTTTCACCAAAAAAAAAAAAAAAGCCCTCCAAGGCCAAGAAGGAGAGTGTTGACACGTCGTGGGGTTGTTAACCAATGTAATAAAACAGTATGTGCAGTGACTGTTTAATGAGGAACTATTTGTTTTGTAAACCTTCATCTAAAGTACAATTAAAAAAAAAAAGAAATATTAAAAAAATAAATAGATAAAACACTTAAAAAAGATAAATGCCTTCTGGAGAATTTAAGGCCAGGATTTTAAAGCAGATTAAATGGTCACACACACAATGGCAATTAAATAATTAAGCTTTCAGTACCGGCAGTCCCAGGGTTACAAAAGTCTGACTCAGGGACAACTCAGTACTTGTCCTTTAATGTTATGTAAATTTCCCTCACTTTGAAACGACTGAACTAAGTATCATTTTAATATGGTTAAAAAGGAGAGCAGCTATAAACGCATTTACTACCCATTGTCTTTCTTGTTTTTTGGCAAATGTACTCATAGCTATAAACTTCCCTATAAATATTGCTTTAGCTATGACTTATGACTCTTGAAATGATGAGACTTCATCATTCAGTACTTAGCATTTTGTAATTTTTCTCATCATCTCCCCTTTAAGCCAAGAGTTATTTCATGCTATTTTTTTAGTTTCCAAACATACAGAAATTTTACAGCTAATTTTTAGGAATTGACTTTATTTCTAATGAAAGTATACTGTGGTCAAAGGAAATAATCTATATAATGTTGCTTCTTTTCTATAAAGAAAGTTATACATTTATTCTTTTTATAAGTCCTAACTTTCTATATTTATTTTTCTCTTATCAGTTTCTAAATATCATCGTGTAGTCTTCCTCTCAAACAAAAAATAAACCTTTACACATTTAAATTTTAATAACACATGAAAAGCATAAAAGCAACAATCAATAAACATCTGAAAGAAGATATATTCAAATTTAGAACTTCATTACACAGTATCTTCTCCCCTAGATTGACTAATGAGAAACAGTTATCATTGTTAAGAAATTAAAGTATGTCCTGGTATTAGTAGTCATGAAAAACATTGAACTTCAATGTAAACGCTCTTTGCAGACCACTTCTGTGGCATGATGGAGTCCTGGTAGTGCAGTGGTTAAGAGCTTGGCTGTTAACCATAGGTCGGCAGTTCAAACCCACCAGCCGCTCCTTGGAAACCCTATGGGGTCGCTATGAGTTGAAATCGACTCGACAGCAACAGGTGTCTTTGGCATGTACACAGGTTGGTTCATTCACAGATGCTGACCATATGCTCACTGAACGCCCCCGGTGTTTCACCTCTAGGAATGGTTCCAGGTGGGTTTATCAATCACTGATGTTTAAAGCTGAGGTTCCAAAGTGAAGGATAGCAGCACTGAGATAGTTGTCAGCAGGACATCGAGTGGCAAGGAATCACAGAGTGATTTTTAATTCTTTCTCATTCCTCTGGTTAGATCAAAGAGGCAGTTTATTGCTTGGACATCTCAGCTTGCTTGCCTTTGACAGGCCATAGGATCCAGCTACAATTTAATAGCATTTATTTTTAGTGCTTTATTTTTACAGTTACATTCTATTTATGGCAAATGACATGGATTTTCTACTTACCATGGTGGTGTGAAGTTTCTTTTAAAAATACATGTACTTAAAAATGAAAGTGAGTTGTTTAAATAACATTAATTGACAATTCAGGTGATATATCACTATGGCCAAAAACCAATAGTTTAATGCTTAAACTATACAAAAACTAGAAAGTAATCAACACCTTTCAGAAGTATTAAAAAAAAGTCTCATCTGAGTCCTCTCAGAACACACCCTAGAAATGAACAAATGGAACAACTAAACTGCTGTTAAAATCTGGCAATATCCTTAAAAACAGGTAATTTAAATCCAGTTTCTTCCAGAAGATAATCTCCAAGACAGAACAGCACTCAGAGATCATGAACACATTCCAACATCTAATTTTACCAGTTTTTTCCTTTTCTTCTCCTTTATAGAGTATATTAAGTTCCATAAATAGTTCTACATCATTAAACTAAGACAACAGATTCTTCTCTTTATGAAAAAGAACCAATTGTACTGTCAATTCCTTTCTTAGCGCCACTACATAACTCAAGAACTAAAATAGCCCTTTTGTAAAAATGTACTGCATCTACTGTCTTCCTCAGATCGAGCCGTCCAAAGGTCATCCACACTTCTTTCGACCTCCCTGTCACATCAGCAGAGCTGTGATTTCTCACTCCCCAAGGAAACAAGCTCAGTCTGAGGACAGGTCCAAACACCCTGCTCTTACACAGACAGAGCCTTCGTCATGTCTACACTGACCCGATTGTGTAAGATTTATGAATCTCACACAGTACTTCAGATGGTACCTAATCATCAGAATCTAAACAAAATTCGCCAACTCACTATTCCCTAATACCAATAAAAATCTTGTTACACCCATACAGAGCTTTCATTAAAACATATGGTCTCCTAGTAAAAAGACCAGACTTAATGGTCTCACTGAGACTAAAGGAACCCCAGAAGACATGATCCCTGGACTCTCTGTTAACCCAGAACTGAAATCATTCCCAAAGCCAACTCTTCAGACAAAGATTAGACTATAAGACATAAAAATGATACTTATGAAGGGTGTGCTTCTTAGCTCAAGTAGATACAAGAGACTAAATCCGCAGCTCCTGTCCGGAAGTGAGATGAGAAGGCAAAAAGGGACAGGAGCGAGCTGAATGGACACGGGAAATCTGGGGTGGAAAGGAGTGTGCTGTCACAATATATAGAGAGCAACTAGGGTCACATAACAATGTTTATATAAATTTTTGTATAGGAAACTAACTTGAACTGTAAACTTTCACTTAAAACACAATAAAAATATAAAATAACAACAAAAACATACAATGTCAATGTCTGCACACTTGGTATCCTTAAGTCTAACGAGCCAATGCAGCCACAGTGGAGGACAGCTCAACAGCAAAATGAAAGCACTATTATGAAAAGTAATTAATGAATAAACCAAATGCATACTGATATGCCTAGGCTTTGCTAAGCACTGTGACTAATACCAAAAACTATAAAACAGTTTCTATTTCAAAAGTTGTTTTTGCTGCCATGGAGTTGATTCTGATTCAGGCAACACCATGTGTGCAGGGCAGAACTGCTCCACAAGGTTTTCAAGGCTGTGACCTTTTAGAAGCAGATCACCAGTCCTGTCTTCTGAGGCACCAACTGTTCACCTAGTAGTTCTACTTTGATTTTTCATGAAAAAAATTTAATTAAAAAAACATTTTTTTTGGAATTCAAAAATTCTTCATAATGGCACAAGTTAATACTATAATTCTCTAAAGTGGCTACCTTAAGCTGTCTCAAATTTCATATACTTCATTCTTTACATCTTTTGTCAAGCATAAGATTTTAAAAAATCACATTACCTATTCCCTAGTAAAAAGGTCCAATGTTTCTCAATAAAAGCACAGATATCTTCTTTCCATCTGAAGTAACCTTGGCGTCCGCTTCCTTCCAGAGACAAGTTGTACATTGCCAACATGACAACCTGAAACACAACAAAACAAGGGCTGGGAACACAGTGATTAGGGATGCCAATCTTCAGGGGGAAAAGTCTGTTCTGTTTTATATTCTGAGCAGGAATGATGGGGGTGGGAAGTAAGGGAATGATAATATCCTGGAATACTCTCGGTATAGAATTTCACTTAAACTAAATTATTAAACATTTAGTGATTAAGCACTATTTATTGAACAAACACACCTTTCATTAGATGAATGCCACTAATTCACTTAATTATGTGCAATTGTTCCTTCTGTGTTACTTACGCAGGCCAATGTATGATTGACTGTTCAAGAGAGTTACCTCTGAACCAGCTGGTAAACAGCCACTATCCTAAGCATCCCTACCCTACACAATCTTGAGCTAAATGAAGGGTTCACTACAGGCTCATTTTTATTAGGTTTAAAATATAGTTTTGAACAGCCTGTATGGTTTTGTCCATTTATATGAAGTTCTATATATTAAATATCTATATACACATATATGTGAAGAGATGTCTGAAAAGACAGTCATCAAAAAATTTAAAAGTGATTATTTCTTGATAGTGGGATTTCAAGTGCTTTTTACTTCCTTCTTTGCACTTTTCTGTCTTACTAAAGTTTTTTACAATGAGCATGTGTTATTTACATTTCGGAAAACAAAGTATTTGAGGCCAAGAATTCCTCATCTATAAAATAGCAAGGTGCGCCTAGATTAGGGCTTTTCAATCTCAGTTCAGGGTGTCATGTGGCCCTTGGCGGCGGTGGGGAGGCTGATGGCCAGGTCTTGCAGTGTCCTTCCCCTCGTCTAACCCAATATTATTGAAGAAAGGTTTCTACAGCTAAAAGTGGCTGCGTCACTGAGGAGATGGTTTCTAACATTATTTTCAGCTCTGAAATTCTGAGTCTTTGGTTTCTGCCCAAAAGAGCTTAGAAAAATATATATGCAGGGGTGATTTCCAAAATATTTAATGAAGGGTAGGAGAGATACATATTTGTGCCCATTCCAAAGAAGGGTGACCCAACAGAATGTGGAAATCATCGAACAGTATCATTAATATCACACATAAGTAAAATTTTGCTGAAGATAATTCAAAAATGACTGCAGCAGTACATGGACGGGAACTGCCAGAAATTCAAGCTAGATTCAGAAGAGGACGTGGAACAAGGAGTATCCCTGCTGATGTCAAACAGATCTGGGCTGAAAGCAGAGAATACTAGAAAGATGTTTACCTGTACTTTACTGACTATGCAAAAGCATTTGACTTTGTGGATCATAACAAATTATGGATAACAATGCAAAGAATGGGAATTCCAGAACACTTAATTGTGCTCATGTGGAACCTGTACATAGACCAAGAGGCAATCGTTCAACAGAACAAGGAGATATTGTATGGTTTAAAATCAGGAAAGGTGTGCATCAGCGTTGTATCCTTTCACTATACTTATTCAATCTGTATGCTGAGCAAATAACCTGAGAAGCTGGACTATATGAAGAAGAACGTGGCATCAGGACTGGAGACTCATTAACAACTTGCATTATGCATACGACACAACCTTTTCTGAAAGCGAAGAGGACTTGAAGCACTTACTAACGAAGATCAAAGACTACAGCCTTCAGTATGGATTACACCTCATCATAAAGAAAACAAAAACCCTCACAACTGGACAAATAAGAAACATCATGATATACGGAGAAAAGATTGAAGTTACCAAGGATTTCATTGTACTTGAATCCACAATCAATGCCCATGGAAGCAGCAGGCAAGAAATCAAACAACATATTGCACTGGGCAAATCTACTGCAAAAGACCTCTCTAAAGTGCTGGAAAGCAAAGATGTCACTTTGAGGACTAAGATGCACCTGACCCAAGCTATGATATTTTCAATCATCTCTTCTGCATGTGAAAGCTGGGCAATGAATAAGGAAGACCAAAGAATTGATGCCTTTGAATTATGGTGCTGGCAAAGAATACTGAATACACATACTATGGAATGCCGGAAGAATGAACAAGTCTGTCTCAGAAGAAACAGTCAGAATGCCCCTTGGAAATGAGGATGGTGAGACTTCGTCTCATATACTTTGGACATGTTATCAGGAGGGACCAGTCCTTGGAGAAGGACATCATGCTTGGTAAGGCAGAGGGTCAGCGAAAAGAGGAAGACCCTCGATGAGATAGACTGACACAGTGGTTGCCAACAATGGGCTCATACATAGCAACAACTGTGAGAAGGGCCCCTGAGAGTGGCAGTGTTTTGTTCTGTTATACATGGGGTTGCTATGAGTCGGAACTGACTGGATGGCACCTAATAACAACCGTCCCATCAGTCAGAAGCTGCTGGCTGGAGCAGACCTTTCAAGAGCAGATCACCAGGTCTGTCTTCCGAGGCGCCTCTGGGTGAGTTCAAACCCCCAACCTTTTGACTAGGAGTCAAGTGCTTAACTGTTTGCACCACCCAGGGACCTCTCATAAAGATTACAGCCAAGAAAACCCTATGGAGCAGTTCTATTCTGTAACACATGGGGTTGTCATGAGCCAGAATCGACTCAATGGCAACGGGTTTGGGGTTTTTTTTGGTTTATCCTTCCCAAACTTTTGGTAAAGTTTCCCTTATGGAGCAAACTGTTGTTCACCAAGTCACCAACAGGGAAGAGAGGACACAAAACGAGGCAGGAAAGGAAGAGGCCATTCATTCAAGAGGCCACACCTCTATTTGTATCACTGTTTCTATTACAAGCATTTCTACTTACTACTTTGATAAACCAACAAATACCAAGTGTATGATTTAAAAAGAGACAGCCCATGTGGGGACCATGGTCTCGGGGAACATCTAGCTCAACTGGCATGACACAGCTTATAAAGACAATGCTCTGCATTCTACCTTGGTGAGTAGTGTCTGGGGTCTTAAAAGCCTGTGAGCGGCCATCTAAGATACTCCACTGGTCTCATCCTTTAGGGAGCAAGGGAGAATGAAGAGAACAGGATATAAGGAAAAGATTAGTCCAAAGGACTAACTGTCCACAGCTACCAAGGCCTCCACCAGACTGAGTCCAGTACAGCTAGATGGTGCCTGGCTACCACCACTGACTGCTCTGACCAGGATCACAACAGAGGGTTCTGGACAGAGCTGGAGAAGGATGTAGAACATAATTCTAACTCACAAAAAAAGGACCGGATTTACTGGCCTAAAGGAGACTGGAGAAACCTCGAGAGTATGGCCCCCAGACACCCTTTTAGCTCAGTGGTGAAGTTATCTCCGAGGTTCACCGTCCAGCCTGGGAGTGGACAGCCCCGTAAAACCAAATGAGACTAACGAGGTACAGGAGTCCAGTGACAAGGGCCAGAAGGCAGAAGGGGACAAGGAAGCTGGTGATAGGGAACCCAAGGCTGGGTAAGGATATTGTTGTTGTGAGATTGTTAACCATTGTCATAGGGCAACATTTGTAGTAACTGTTAAATGAGAAACTATTTTGTTCTGTAAGCCTTCATCTTAAGTGAGAATAACAGCACAATTGGAAGAGTGCAGTCAATGTCACTGAACTGTGCATGAAGAAACTTTTGAAATGGTGTACCTTTGGCTATGTATATTTTCACCAAAAAAAAAAAAAAGGTTGAGAAGTTAGAGGGTTGACATGTTGTGGGGTTGTTAATCAATGTCATAAAACAGTATGTGTACCACTGTTTCATGAGAAACTATTTGTACTGTAAGCCTTCACCTGAAGTACAATTAAAAAAAACAAAAAACAAAAGAGACAGCCCAGATTCCAATGTACTAAGTATTTGAAGAGGTCAGTGGAGTCTATTCAAAACCAACTGATTCTCTTTCAAGTCTTCAATGAGGCTTTGTTTTAGATGCAATCAGGAACACTGGTCAGTAGTTTACTGAGAACCAGATATGTCTGATCTAAGATACCACATAAACTTCATCACACCATGGTATTACTCACTACCAGTATGTCTTTTGGAAGAGAAAAAGTAATTTTCAACTGATGCTACTCTAATTAAACTGAATGCAAATGAATTCAAATTAAATGCAAATTGAGCCAATATTCTATATTCTGAGCTATATAATCAAGTCAGTTTTTCATTTAAAAAGAACCTCCACAGAAAGCTCACATTCTTGAAAATAACAAATTATAAATAGTTGTTCTTTCATTTCACAGCTTTTATGAGAAGCTACTTGCAGGCAAAACTCAAATCTGCCTACGTGCCTAAAATCCAGCTGTTGACAAGTTGATTCCAACTCATGGTGATCCCATGTGTCAGAATGGAATTGTGTTCCATATAGTTTTCAACAGGTGATTTTTAAGAAGCAGACTGCCAGGCCTTTCTTCTGAGGAACCACTGGGTGGACTTGAACCACCCTTTCGGTTAGCAACCAAGCACGTTAACCATTTGTACCACCCAGGGATACGCATACATCAGAATAATCTATTAATATCAATCTGACCTTGCCCACACACAGTATTCCATGTACATTTTAATAAAAATACCTCAATTATAATATCCTGGAGACAGCAATGGGTTAGTTTTTTTTTTTTTTTTTTTTAATACCCTCAATACAAATTTCCCTTCATTTTCTACTCTATATTTTCAGGCAAGTAGAAAAGACTCCCTAAATTCAATGCTAACAGATTTCATTAGGAAATGTCCGGATAAGGCACTGATAACTAAGACAATACTCTAAGGCTGCTAAAGCAACTGCAATTACTAGGAACACCATACATGGCTAAAATGGTATACCGTATAAAATGCAAATAACCCGTGCCTTCTGCATTTGTTTGCAGGCCATGTCCTCCTCCCTCCAGAAGAGGTATTTCATAGGTGCTGCTATGCCTGTTTTTTTTCACATTGTTGTGAACAAAAATTTCAAGGAGGCCTCAAAGGTGGAAGGTGTGCCCAACAAATGCAAAAGGTACACGTGATTTGCATAAAATTAAGATAATCTAAAATCTCATTCACAGCATATAATGTTATGGGTAATTATCTTGTTTATTTATCTGCTTGTTTTCTAAAATAAATGTCTAGAATATCTGCTGCCTGAGGGCAGGGCCCTTAGTTGCCTTGTTCACCACAGTAGTCTCCAGGCCTAGAAGACTATCTGGTTCATTACAGGCCCTCAATATTTATTTAATGAATGAACATAAAAACTGAGTAATGTAGAATTCTGGGAAGATGGTGGTGTAACAAGACCATAATACAACAAATACAAGAAATACAACAAGGAAACGGCACTTGGTTTTAAGGGACTCTGAATCAGAGAGCAGAGAAAAGCAGCAGGAAGCTGCAGACAAGCAACGATTAAAGAATCAACAAGCCACATACAGTAGGAAAACTGCTTCTCCCACTGTCCCTGACCCTCCCCCAGCCACGAGGGAAGTGGCCTGTTTCCCTAACCACCACACCCTCTGCCTGTACAAAGAGATAGGACCCCAAACTTCTGCTCTAAAATAACAAGGCAGATCTTCCCGGGGGTCCGTTTGGAGTGTGCTAGCACCTCCTCCACCTGGACACTGTTTGCTGCAAGCCTACTGTGAATTGCTACAGAAGATCCTCTGCAGTGGTGTCTGCTCTCACAGTCAACACCCTATCTGCTTCCCTGTGCACTCCATAGCTCAGGCCTTTGAAACCAACAGGACAGACCTCCCAGAGAGTCAGTGTCGGTCTGCCTGCTCCCCTTCCAGTTGGCACTGAGGACTGCTGATTCAGGCTGCTGGGTACTAGGTAGGAGGCATCTTGAGGGGAGACTACACCCATAGGCAACATATTACAGCCAACACATTACAAGACAGACCCCGGTTGGGAGTCCGTTCAGAGTGTGACAACCCCTCCCCCACCAGGACACTGTCACCTGCAAGCCTGCAGTGAATTACTACAGAAGGCCCCCTGCAGTGGAGTCTGCTCTCACAGTCAGCACTCTACCTACCTCTCTGGGCACCCCATAGGTGAAGCCTCTGAAACCAACAGGACAAACATCCTTTGGGGGTCCATTTGAGTTAGTCTGCCCCCACTTTCGGTTAGCGCTGAGGACTGCTGTGTGCTAGGAAGCAGACATCATGAGTGGAGGATGCATTCAATGCTAACAATCTACAGGGGGTACTGATAGCAATAAGAAACACCACTGTGGGGATCTAACTAGAGTATAACACCCTCTTCCCCAGCTGGAAACTGTCGGTTGCCAGGCTGTTGCTACTGCTACAGAAGCCCACTGCAGTGGAGTCTGCTCCCATAGTCAGCAATCTACCTGCCTCCCTGTGCACTCCATAGCTCAATCTGAAACCAACAGGACAAACCTCCCTGGGGATCAACTTGGGTCTGTCTGCATCCCCCTCTGGTTTGCACTGAGGACTGCTGTCATGGATTGAATTCTGTTCCCCCAAAAATGTGTGTATCAGTTTGGCTGGGCCATGATTCCTGGTATTGTGTGATTTTCTTATATGTTGTAAAGCCTGCCTCTATGATGTTAATGAGGGAAGATGGGCGGAGGTTGTTACTGAGGCAAGACTCAATCTACAAGATTGGATTGTATTCTGACGCAGTCTCTTGAGATACAAAAGACAGAAGTGAGCAGAGAGATGAGGGGGACCTCATACCATCAAGCTGGGAGCAAAGCGTGTCCTTTGGACCGGGGTCCCTGTGCCGAGAAGCTCCTAGTCTGGGGGAACATTGATGAGAAGGCCAAGAGAGAGAGAAAGCCTTCCCCTGGAGCTAACACCCTGAATTTGGACTTTTAGCCTACTTTACTGTAAGGGAATAAACTTCTCTTTGTTAAAACCATCTACTTGCGGTATTTCTGTTATGGCAGCACTAGATAACTAAGACAACTGCTAAGGCTGCCGTGTGCTAGGAAGTAGGCATCTTGAGTGGAGGCTGTGCTGACAGTCAACATACTACAGTGTGGGCTAGGATAGCAAAAAGGCAGACCTCCATAGGAGTCCATCTGGAGCCTGACAATCCCTCCCCTAGCAGTAACTATCAACTGATAGACTGATAGGAACTACTACAGAAGGTCCCCTAGAGTAAAGCCAGGAAGAGTATGACCTAAGAGGAGACTGCCCCCCTCCACAACCACCACAGGGCCACTGGGACTCTGAAGCCAACAAGACGGATGTCTTGGAGGTTCTTCTGTGGAGTGCCAGCCATCCTCCTTCAGAAACAGAGAGAAGTCTGTCTGTGCTTCCCCTGAAAGTCAACTCAGATAGAAGCAGCCTCCACAGAGCAGGGAAGGAAGCCTCCGACAAAAGCAGAGGGCAACAGCCAGCCCAAAAAAGGCTCACTAGGTGTGGGGTCTGCCTGAAACCGTGGTTGCAGAAACAGATAAGGGAAAGGAGTAATAACAAGAAAGAGGACTATGCCTGCAGGGGGACACTTTGATTAGTACACAATAACTTGCCTGAGTGACGGTGCTGGTTGGTGGATGGATTGATCAGTGTGTTTTCTGGTGTGTTTGGGAGAGCTTGAAAGTTCAAAACTGAGATCTGGAACTTTGGAATCCTAATTAAACCAGTAAAGGAGAAGGAGCTATCACAGAGAGGGAAAGGAAATGGCAAGCAAAGGCTGAAGTTGCCGCATACCTAAGAGTTTTTTGCGGGAAAAGCCAGCAAATACTGGGGAGAACCGAGAAGGTTAATACCCTCAAAAATTCCAATGCCCCAACAAAAAATCACAAGACATACAAAGAACAGAGGAACAACGACCCATTCAAATGAACATCACGGAGTGAAAACATAACTAAAGATGATCAAATAATGAAAAAAATTGAAGAATAAGATACAACATTAAACACAATTAAAGAACTAAGATAAAAAACAAAGAGCTAAAAAAACAAGGAAAATAATGCAAGAACAAAATGAGGATCTAAAAAAAGAGATATTGCGAGACTTCCGGCAAAATGGCGTTCTAAACAGAAGCACCATGCCATCCCTCCACAGCAAAGACCTGAAAAACTAAGCCAAACAGAAAAAACAGCAATCCTGAGACCCTAAAACAACAAATGAAGAGATAAAGAACTCAGCCAAGGACCAAATGGAGTGAGAAAACTGATAGAAAGCGAGGAGAGATTCACGCAGAGGTCCCCTATCAGCTAATATAGTGCGGTTCTGCCATCTTGGACTCCTATCAGAGACCAGCAAACAGGGTGTACGAGACAGCAGCTTCATGGAGCTTCCAGCAGGAGAAAAAACAATAAGTAATTTCGATATACGCTTTCCCACCCCCGACCGTTCTTCACCCCACTTGGCCTCCTCTGCTTCCGGCGGACACAGTCTCTTGTCCAAGAAGCACCAGCTGCTTGGATTCCACCCGCCCGCACTGGCTGGCTCCCTGAGTGCCATTTGTCAGCTGCTGGTGTTGCTTTTTTCTGGTTCTTTTGATTTCTTCCTTACTTCTCACCACCTCCCCCTCCTTTTGCTCAAATACCTGGCTCCATGCACCATCTTTACTTCTTCCGGAGGGGCTCTGCAGCTCCATTCGAGGGTGGAGCTACCTGCCAGTCTGGGCTGCCATGCTGGTGGGATCCCGGGGCTTTTGTTTGTTTGTTTGTTTTCTTTTCCTTTTCTTGAGTTGGGGGCCCATTCAGGCCGGGCGGTGCTGTGTGGCTTGGGATCTACACCCTCGGCTTGCACAGATTTGCAGAGGGATCCCTGAGGTATTTCTTGATTTGTGTTTGTTTTTCCTGTTTTTTGGGGGGGCTTTTCTTGTTCCTTTTTTGTTTTGTTTTGTTTTCTTTTCCCTCTTCTTCCCCTTCTGTCTTTCTTCATTACTCACTTTCTCGTCTCTCTATAACTTCCTTCTCTTCCTGTTCCCTGAATACCTGGCACTGAAAACCTCTACGCCTTCTAGCCAGGCTGTACTGCAACACCTGAGAACAACTTCCCCAGATCTCATAGCTGCACCGGTGGGATCACTGGGAGCTTTGCTGTTCTTTTCCGTTTCTAATTTTTATTTATTCATTCTTTTCTTTTTCTTCTCCTTTTTGTTTTTCTCTATTTCGTAGTCTCTAATCTCTCCACTCCAATGGCAAGCTCCCTAACACTCTTTTTTGTTTGTTTGTATGTTTTTGGCTTCTGTTCCTCTCGCCTCTCTCCCATATCCATCTTAGCTCCACCCATAACCATCTCCCCACTACATCCTGCCTACCTGCACCGTGAGCTTAACATCACGCCACCAAGCAGCACAGGCACGGCCTACCAGAACCTGACCTGCAGTGATTACTGACCCGCCCTGGTGGCTGTAGTAAGTGCTACAAACAACCCATCCCAGCAACTCCTCTTCAGCTAGACCTGCCCTGCTGTACCATATCTGAGACTGACCCTGCCAACCAGAGAAGGAGGCAAAAAGAATCATGCCCACAGATGAGAGAACAAAAAGAACACACAGCCCGCCTGCTCAGACACAGCCAAATAAAAAAGGATGAAACAAACAAATCTACAATCAATAAGCAAGAAAAATAACTATTGAATGCCCTGAAGACAACAGACAATATCAAAACATTTACAAAAACAGGACAGGATGGTTCCAGTAGGTATCCAAAATAAAACACCAGATAACTTTCCAGGAGAAGAAAAGGCAGTAGAACTACCTGATAGGGAATTCAAATCTCTAATACTCAGAATTACCCAAGAGTTAAAGCAAAATGCAGACAAAAATGAGGAAAAAAATAGAGAAATTCATGGAAAAGGCAGACAAATTCATGGAAAATTTAGACAAAAAATGGAAGAATTCAAGAAAATAATGCAGGAACAAAATGCCAAAATAAATTCACAACTAGAAATTATACAAAAACAACAATTAAAAATCCAAAAGATAAACAACAAGATTTCAGAAATGGATAGTGTCATAGAAGGGCTGAGGAGCAGATCTGAAACGCTGGAAGACAGGATCAGCGCAATTTAAGACAAACACTTGGATACAACATTGTTTAAGGAAAATTCAGAAAAAAGAACAAACAAAAATGAAGAGACCCTAAGAGTTATGTGGGATACAATCAAAAGCAAAACTCTGCGAGTGATCGGAGTTCCAGAACAGCGGGAGAAAAGAGAAAACACAGAGAGGATCACTGAAGAACTGCTGACAGAAAACTTCCCTAATATCATGGAAGATGAAAAGCTGGCCTTCCAAGAAGCTCAACGAACCCCATATAGGACAGACCCCAAAAGAAAATACCCAAGGCATATCATAATCACACTCGCCAAAACCAAAGACAAGCAAAGAATCCTGAGAGCAGTTCATGAAAAACAAGAATGTCACATACAGAGGAGAAACAATAAGACTAAGCTCAGATAATTCAGCAGAAACCATGCAGGCAAGAAGGCAATGAGATAACATATATGAAACCTTGAAAGAAAAAGATTGCCAGCCAAGAATAATATACCCTGTAAAACTCTCATTCAAATATGATGTTGAAATTAGGACATTTCCAGATAAACTGAAATTAAGGAACTATGTAAAAACCAAACCAAACTTACAAGAATTATTAAAGGGAGTTCTTCAATCTGAGAACAAACAACTTCAGATCACAGGCTGAATCTAGGACGCAGGAACGTACAAGCCAGATACCAATCAAGGAAATGAACTCTCGAGGACTACCCAAAACCAAAAGAAATACAGCAGGGAATCAGAAGAGTTAATCTGTAAATGACAACAACATCAGGACAACGGAAGAGAGAATAAACGGTGTAGATATAGAAACTTCCAATGGAGAGGAAGGCAAGGCAATATCAGGTAATAATAGACTGCTTCAAACTTAGAAAGATAAGGGTAAATTTCATGGTAACCACAAAGAAAGTTAACAAACATACTCATAAAAATAAAAAGGAAAAAAGAAGTCTCAGCAAAAACAAAACCTACAAAAACAAGAGAAATAAAAAAAAAATCCACAAATAAAAGTAAATTCAGCACAAGAGAATAAGAAGAAAA
>NW_004443978.1:10253738-10262996 GCF_000243295.1 Trichechus manatus latirostris
AATCTCCATAATCTACAAGAAAATCCAACACCTCTACGACAGAAAGACAAATAATCCTATTAAAACATGAGCAACGGAAATGAACAGACACTTCACCAAAGAAGACATTCAAGCGGCCAACAGACAAATGAGGAAATGCTCGCGATCACTAGCCATTAGAGAAATGCAAATTAAAACGACAATGAGATATCATCTCACCCTGGCATTACTGGCATGAATCAAAAACACTGGAAATAACAAATGTTAGAGGGGCTGCGGGGAGATCGTCGGTCTTATGCACTGCTGGTGGGAATGCAAAATGATACAACCATTTTGGAAAATGATGTGGTGCTTCCTTAGAAAGCTAGAAATAGAAATAGCATATGATCCAGCAATCCCAGTGCTAGGAATAGATCCTAGAGAAATAAGAGTCATCACTCGAATAGACATGCACATCTATATTCATGGCAGCATTGTTCACAACAGCAAAAAGGTGGAAACAACCTAGATGCCCATCAACAGATGAATGGATAAATGAACTATGGTACATACACACAATGGAGTACTATGCAACGAGGAAGAACAATGATGAATCTGTGAAGCATCTCATAACATGGATGAAACTGGAGGGCATTATGCTGAGTGAAATAAGTCAATCACAAAAGGACAAATATTGTATGTGAACTCTACTGTAAAAACCCATGAAAAAGTTCACATACAAAAAGTAACAATCTTTGTTGGTTACCTGGGATGGGAGGGGTGGGGGGGGGACACTAAATAGGCAATAGATAAGTGGTATCTTGGGTGAAGGGTGAGACAGTATACAATACTGGGAAACCAGCACAACTTGTACAAGGAAAGGTCATGGAAGCTCCATAGACACATGCAAGCTCCGAGGGAGTGAATTGCTGGGCGGAGGGCTGTGGGGACTATGCTCTCGGGGAACATCTAGCTCAACTGGCATAATGGTTTATAAAGACAATGTTCTACATTCTACCTTGGTGAGTAGCGTCTGGGGTCTTAAAAGCCTGTGAGGAGCCATCTAAGATACTCCACTGGTCTCATCCCTTCGGAAGCAAGGGAGAATGAAGAGAACAAGATACAAGGAAAAGATTAGTCCAAAGGACTAATGGACCACAGCTACCAAGGCCTCCACCAGGCTGAGTCCAGTACAGGTAGATGGCGCCCAGCTACCACCACTGACTGCTCTGACCGGGATCACAACAGAGGGTTCTGGACAGAGCTGGAGAAGGATGTAGAACAAAATTCTAACATACACAAAAAAAGATCAGATTTACTGGCCTAAAGGAGACTGGAGAAACTCCGAGAGTATGGCCCCCAGACACCCTTTTAGCTCAGAGGTTCACCGTTCAGCTGGGGATTGGACAGCCCCATAAAACAAAATGGGACTAATGAGGCGCAGCAGTCCAAGGACAAGGGCTAGAAGGCAGAAGGGGACAGGAGAGCTGGTGATAGGGAACCCAAGCTTAAGTAAGGACAGTGTGGATGTGTTGTGACGTTGTTAACCATTGTCGTAGGGCAACATGCGTACTAACCGTTTAATGAGAAACTATTTTGTTCTGTAAACCTTCATCTAAAGTGAGAACAGCAGCACAACTGGAAGAGCTTAGTCGATGTCACTGAACTGCGCATGCAGAAATTTTTGAAATGGTGTATCTCTGGCTATGTATATTGTCACCAAAAAAAAAAAAAAGGTCGAGAAGGGAGAGGGTTGACATGTCGTGGGGTTGTTAACCAAAGTCATGAAACAATATGAGTACTACCGTTTAAGGAGAAACTATTTGTTCTGTAAACCTTCACCTTAAATACAATATAAAAATAAATAAATAAAAAAAGATATTGCAACTGAAAGAGACAATAACTGAAATGAGAAACACAAGAGAAGGACTGACCAACAGATTTAATCAGGCAGAAGAATCAGCAATTTAGAGGATAAGTTAGTTAAAATTATAGAGGCTGAACAGCAACAAGAACAGAGGCTCAAGAAGGTTGAGCACAGTTTAATGGAATCATGGAACAACAATAAGAGACCTAATATATGCATTACAGGAATTCCAGAGAAGGTATAAGAGAGAAAGGGAAGGAAAATTTGAAGAAATAATGAAAGAAAATTTCTCCAATCTAATAAAGGACATGGATCTATAAATCCAAGAGGCTCAAAGAACCCCAAGCAGGATAAACCCAAAGAGATCTACACCAAGACACATTATAGTTAGGCTCTCAAAAAATAGAGAATCCTGAAAACAGTTGAAAGAGACACAAAAACAGTCACATACAAAGGATACCCAGTAAGATTAAGGGCCAATTTTCCTCAAAAACATTGGGGGCCAGAGGCAATGAAATGATACATTTAAAGTGCTAGAAGAAAAAAAAACCGTCAACCAACAATACTATACCCAGCTAAACTATCCTTCACGAATGAGCATGAAATTAAAACATTCCCAGACAAACAGAAGCTGAGAGAGTTCATATCCACCAGACCAGCTCTACAAAAAATAATAATGGGAGCTCTGTAGATGGAAGGGAAAAAACAGCAGAAAGCAATTCAAAGCTATAAATAAAAAAAATGATCCCTCAATAAAGGGAAATTCATCAACAAGTATAAGAGCTATTAATAAGGTAGTCATGCTTGACAACTCCAACTCTTTTGTCTTTCATGATTTTAATGACAAATGTGCAAAACACAGGAATAATATTCTGTTACATGGCACATGAAATTTAAAGACGTAATTAGTGATAACAACAACAAAAGGGGAGAGGAATGGCATAGATACAGTGTTTCTCGTATGTTACTGAAGTGAAGTTGGTATCAACTTATCCTAGAATGTTATAAATACCAGCTATTAAATATAATAGTAATGGTAACCACTAAGAAAATATATTTACAAATATACAAAAGAAACAGAAAAGGGAACCAAAAAGGCTTACTACAAGAAACCAACAAAACACAAAAGCAAGCAGTACTAAAGGACAAAGACAAAGAAGGCTTAAGACACACAAAAAACAAAAAACAAAAAAAAAATGGCAGAAGTAAGCCACTTCTTATCAGTAAATACACTGAATGTAAATGGATTAAACAAGCCAATCAAAAAGCAGAGTGGCAGAATGGGTTAAAAAATTTGAACCTACTCTATGCTGTTTACAACAGACACACCATAAACCTAAGGACACAAATAGGTTGAAAGTCAAAGGATGGAAAAAAACTATTCCATGCAAATAATAACCAAAAGAGAGCTGGGTGGCAATCTTAATATCAGACAAAGTAGACTATAAGACAAAAATCTGTCAAAAGCATAAAAATGGACATTTATAAAGTGATAAAAGGGTCAATTAATCAAGACAATTTGGCAATCAAAAATATATATGCACGCAACATCGGGGCAACTAAATATATAAAGCAAACACCGATAGAATTGAAGGGAGAACCAGACGGTACTACAGTCATAGTTGGAGACTTCAATACACCACTTTCAGTATTAGACAGAACATCTAGAAAGAAAATCATCAGGAAACAGAAGACCTGAATGACACTATAAACCAACTAGACTTAACAGACATATATAGAACACTCCACTCAAAATCAGCACAATATACATTCTACTCCAGAGCACATGCATCATTCTTAAGGACAGATGACATTTTAGGTCACAAAAGATGTCCTGATAAAATTTAAAAGACTGAAATTGTACAAAAGTACCTTCTCTCACCACAATGGAATGAAGCTAAACCAAACCAAACCTGTTGCCATCTAGTCAATTCTGACTCATAGCAATGCCATAGGGCAAAGGAGAAAGGCCCGATAGGGTTTCCAAGAAGCAGCTGGTAGATTTGAACTGCCAGCCTTTTGGTTAGCAAGTATAGCTCTTAACCACTGCACCACCAGGGCTCTGGAGTGCACCTACAAATCAATAAAAAGAAGAAAACCTGGAAAATACAGAAACGTATGGAAATTAAGCAACATACTACTAAACTAACAATGGGTCAAGGGAGAAATCATAAACTTTAGAGTCAAATGAAAATGAACGCACAACATACCAAAACTTATGGGATGCAGTGAAAGCAGTACTCAGAGGGAAACTTACAGCAATAAATGCCTACATGAAAAAAGAAGAAAGGTCTCAAATTAACAGCCTAACTCGACAACTTAAGGAACTGGAAAGAGAAGAACAAACTAAGCCTAAACCTACCAGAAGAAAGGAAATAACAAAGATCAGAGCAGAAATAAAATCAAAAACAGCAAAACAATAGAGAGAATCAAGAAAACCAGAAGTTGTTCTCTGAAAATACCAATAAAATTGACAAACCTTTAGCTAGACTGACAAAGAAAAGTAGAGAAAAGATGCAAATAACCAAAATAAAAAATGAAAGAGGGGAAATTACAACTGACCAGATAGAAATAAAGAGAATTATGACAGAATATTATGAACAACTATATGACAACAAACTGGATAACCTATATGAAACGGACAAACTCTTAGAAGCACATACCCTACTCAAAATGACTCAAGAGGAAATAGAAAATCTCAACAGACCAACAACAAGCAAAGAGATTGAATCAGTGATAAAAAAGCTCCCAATAAAAAAAGTCCTGGACCAGATGGCTTCACTGAGGAATCCTACCAAACATTTAGAGAAAAATTAACACCAATACTGCCTAAAGTCTCCCGAAAGATAAGGAAAGAAGGAATACTCTCTAATTCATTCTATGAAGCAAACATAACCCAGATACCCAAACCAGACAAAGACACCACAAGAAAAGAAAACCACAAGCCAGTATCTCTTATGAATATACCTGCAAAACTCCTCAACAAAATACTAGCAAACAGAATCCAATAGCATATTACAAGAGTCATACACCATGACCAACTGAGGTTTATTCCAGGAATGCAAGGATGGTTCAACATCAGAAAACCAATCAACGTAATATACAACATAAATAGAACAAAGGAAAAGAACCACACGATCATCTCTATAGACGCAGAAAAAGCATTTGGTAAAATCCAACACTCTTTCTTGATGAAAACCATCAAGAAGGCAGGAATAGAAGGGATATTCCTCAATCTGATTCAGGGCATATATGAAAAGCCAACAACCAACATTGTATTTAATAGAGACTGAGAGATTTCCCCTTGAAACTGGGAACAAGAAAAGCGTGCCCACTCTCACTTCTTCTATTCAATGTTGTATTAGAAGTTGTAGCTACAGCAATAAGACAAGAAAAAGAAATAAAAGGTATTCAGATTGGAAAAGAGGAAGTCAAATTATCTCTATTTGTGGATGATATCATCCTATATATAGAAAACTCAAAAGAGTCCACTTAAGTGGACGCTAAGTTCCAGAACACTGAATTCTGCTCATCAAGAACATGAACATAGATCAAGAGGCAGTCATTCGAACAGAACAAGGGGATACTGCGTGGTTTAAAGTCAGGAAAGGTGTGCAACAGCATTGTATCCGTTCACCGTATGTATTCAATCTGTAAGCTGAGCGAAGAATCTGAGAAACTGGACTATATGGAGAACAGGGCATCAGGATGGGAGGAAGACTCATTAACTACCTGCGTTACGCAAATGACAAAAGCCTGCTTGCTGAAAGTGAAGAGGACTTGAAGCACTTACTGATGAAGATCAAAGACCACAGCCTTCAGTATGGATTACACCTCAACATAAAGAAAATAAAAATCCTCACAACTGAACCAATAAGCAACATCATGATTAAGGGAGAAAAGACTGAAGTCATCAAGGATTTTATTTTACTTGGATCCACAATCAACACTCATGGAAGCAGCAGCCAAGAAATCAAACAACACATTACACTGAGCAAATGTGCTGCAAAAGACTTTTTTAAAGTGTTAAACAGCAAAGATGTCACTTTGAGGACTAAGGTGCACCAGACCCAAGCCATGGTGTTTTCCATCGCCTCATATGCATGCAAAGGCTGGACAGTGAATAAGGAAGACTAAAGAAGAATTGATGCCTTTGCATTGTAACGTTGGTGAAGAATATTCTGTATACCATCGACTGCCAAAAGAACAAATAAATCTGTCCTGGAAGAAGTACAGCCAGAATGCTCCTTAGAAGCAGGGATGATGAGACTTCGTCTCACATACATTGGACATGTTTTTAGGAGGGACCAGTCACTGGAGAAGGACATCGTGCTTGGTAAAGCGGAGAGTCAGTGAATAAAAGAAGGACCCTCAAGGAGATGGACTGACAAAGTGGCTGCAACAATGGGCTCAAGCATAACAACGATTATGCGGATGGCGCAGGACCAGGCATTGTTTCATTCTGCCGTATGTGGGTCACTATGAGTTGGAACTGACTTCACAGCAGCTAAGGACAAAGAGTCCACAAGGTAACTTCTAGAGCTAACAGAGGAATTTAACAAAGTTGCAGGGTACAAGTTCAACAACAAAAAAGTCAGTTGGGTTTCTATATACTAGAAATAAGAAATCTGAAAGGGAAATAATTCTATCTACAATAACATCTAAAAGAATAAAACACCCATGAAAAAAGTCTAAGCAGGGAGAGGTGGGGCCAAGACGGTGGAGTAGTCAGACGTTTCTGGTGTACATTCTTGCAACAAAGACCAGAAAAAGTAAGTGATTCGATTATATATGGCAATCTGGGAGCGCTGAACATCAAAGCCAGAATTAAGGAACCAGACTGAGTGACGGGGGAGGAAGAGACGGTTTGGAAGTAGCGAGGAGTTGCGAAACCAGACCCAGTGAGAGTCTGAGTGCTTCAGGCCTGATCAGTTTGGGGATGAGCAGTGAGGCAGGCAAGCAGTAGTGCTTGGGAGCTGTGTTTTCTGCACCAGGAGAGACCCAGCACCAGAGAGTCCACATGGCCACCCAGAACCAGTGAGAAGCAGCCCTTCGTGAATCAAAAACACACCCTTAGAGAAAAACCTGTTGGATTCAGCAATTGCCAAGTCCCCTGGGCCGGAAGTAGGATCCGTCACACATCCAGAGCCACCCTCCCTGCCCTGAAGAGTTAACAAATTAACAAACAGGGGAAAAAATAAACTGCCAACTCCCCTAAGCCATGAACCAGGGTAGGCACAGCTCCTTTACCCAGGCACGCGCATAAAGGATCCACAAACTTTGAGTGCCCTTCCCATGCAGAGACTTGTGTGGGCCCATCTCAACAGCGTAGGCCCCCATTACCACAGTACGACAGGTATATACTGGAAGTCTAACTTCAACTGTTTCAGCTGTGAAGTGGCAGGTTACTGACATTTGACACTGCTCTTGGAATTACCGGAGGCAGAATACAAAAGAGCTCTTCAAGAAATTAGGAAGGAAATTAAGCAAAATGCAGAACACGCAATAGAGGAAATTAAAAAGATTAGAGAAGAGCATAGTGACTAATTTAACAGGCTGCAAGAATCCATAGAGAGATAGCAATCAGAAATCCAGAAGATTAACAATAAAGTTTCAGAATTAGACAACTCAACAGAAAGTCACAGGAGCAGAAGTGAGGCAACGGAAGTCAGAATTAGTGAGATTGAAGATAAAGCACTTGACACCGACTTATTTGAGGAAAAATCAGATAAAAGGATTAAAAAAATGAAGAAATCCTAAGAGATATGTGGGACTCTATTAAGAGGAATAACCTATGAGTGATTGGAGTGCCAGAACGGGGGGGAGAACAGAAAATGCAGAGAGAATCGTTGAACATTTGTTGGCAGAAAACTTCTCCGATATCGTGAAAGATGACAAGATATCTATCCAAGATGCTCATCGAACCCCACATAAGGTAGATCTCAAAAGAAAGTCACCAAGACATGTTATAATCAAACTTGCCAAAACCAAAGATAAAGAGCGAATTTTAAGAGCGGCTAGGGATAAACGGGAAGTCATCTACAAAGGAGAGTCAATAAGAATAAGCTCGGACTGCTCAGCAGAAGCCACGCAGGCAAGAAAGCAACAGGATGACATGTATACAGCCTTAATGGAAAAAAAATGCCAGCCAAGAATTATATATCCAGCAAAACTGTCTCTCAAATATAATCACAAAATCAGGGCATTTCCAGATAAATACAAGTTTAGGGAATTTGCAAAAAACCAAACCAAAATTACAAGAAATACTACACAGAGTTTTCCAGTTAGAAAATCAATAACATCAGATAACAACCTAAGACTAGAACACAGGACAGAGCATCCAGCTATCAACCCAGATAAGGAAGTCACAAAAATAAATCAAAGCTAAAACACAGAAAATAGGGAAACAGAGACATCAGTACATAAAAGATGACGATATTAAAACAAAAAAAGAGGGACTAAAAAGGTAGCCATAGATCTTTCATATGAAGAGGAAGTCAAGGCAATATAAACAAATAAAAGACTGATTTAAACTTAGAAAAACAGGGGTAAGTACTGGGGTAACCACAAAAGAAACTAACAATCCTACACATCAAAATAAAAAACATAAAGACTCAGTATACGAAATCAACAACAATGAAAAGAAAATACATAAAGAAAAATGACCCAGCACAGAAAATTAAGTGGAACAAAGAAACTGTCAACAACACACAAAAAAAGACATCAAAATGACAGCACTAAATTCATGCCTATCACTAATTACGCAGAAGGGATAAAAAACACGATCTGTCTATAAGCTGCCTACAAGAGACACATCTTAAAGACACAAACTAAAACTCAAAGGAGGGAGAAAAAAATATATCAAGCAAACAACAATCAAAAAAAGAACACGAGTGGCAATATTAATCTCTGACAAAATAGACATTAAAACAAAATCCACCACAAAGGGTAAGGAAGGACACTATATGATGATTAGAAAGTCAATACATCAGGAGGACATAACCATAACAAATATTTACACACTGAATGACAGGGCTCCAAAATACATAAAATGACTCTAAGAGCATTGAAAAGAGAGATAGACAGCTCCACAACCATAGTAGCAGACTTCAACACACCACTTTCAGTGAAGGACAGAATATCCAGAAAGAAGCTCAACAAACACAAGAAAGATCTAAATGCCACAATCCACCAACTTGATCTCACAGACGTATATAGAACATACCACCCAACAGCAGCCAAGTATACCTTCTTTTCCAACGCACATGGAACATTCTCCGGAATAGACCACATATTAGGCCATAAAGCAAGCCTTAACAGAATCCAAAGCATCCAAATATTACACAGCATCTTTTCTGACCATAAAGCCATTAAAGTAAAAATCAATAACAGAAAAAGCAAGGAAAAAAAATCAAACACATGGAAACTGAACA